>NC_053390.1:49579674-49752174 GCF_905171765.1 Bufo bufo
CTCCCTGATCACCCCCCTGTCATTGATTACACCCCTGTCATTGATCAACCCCCTGTAAAGCTCCATTCAGATGTCCGCATGATATTTACGGATCCACTGATAGATGGATCGGATCCGCAAAACACATACAGGCGTCTCCCTGGAGCCTTCCAGGGGGGGTGATCACCCCATATAGACTCCCTGATCACCCCCCTGTCATTGATCACCCCCCCCCGTCATTGATCACCCCCCCCCTGTCATGCTGCATTCAGATGTCCGTATGATTTTTACGGATCCACGGACAGGGCCGGCTCCAGGTTCATGTGGGCCCTTGGGCGATAAATCCCAGTGGGCCCCCATGAGGCATTTTTTTACATTGACATGTCCCCCTGTGGCTCCTACACGGTATAATGACCCCCAGTGGCCCCTATACAGTATAATGACTACTAGTGGCTCTTCACACAGTATAATGACTACTAGTGGCCCTTCACACAGTATAATGAACCCCCAATTTCCCCCCCACACACTGTATAATGACCACCTGTGGCCCTGCATTCAGAATAATAACCCCCAGTCGCCCCCATTTAGAATAATGACCCCCAGTAGCCCCCACACTGGGGGAATACTGTATGGAGGGGGCTCTGGGGGTCATTATACTGAATGGAGGGTCATTGGGGATCATTATACTAAATGGGGGACACTGGGGGTCATTATACTATGTAAAGGGCCCTCACAGTATAATGACCCCACAGTGACCCTCCATTCAGAATAATGACCCCCAGTCGCCCCCACACTGGGGGTTATACTGTATGGAGGGGGCACGAGGGGTTATTATATTTAATGGGGGCTCTGGTGGTCATTATGCTAAATGGAGGGTCAATGGGGATCATTATACTAAATGGGGGGCACTGGGAGTCATTATACTGTGTAAGGGACCCTCACAGTGTGATGAATGACCCCCCAGTGGCCCCCTCACATACCTATCATTGCAGGGGAGCTGGTGGTCCTGTCATTCACTAACCGCAGCTCCCTGCGCTCCTTCTCTACGGCGGCCCGCTGCAGCAGTGAGCCAGGCCTGGAGGAGAGAAGGAGATGTGCAGTGATGGAGCTAGAACTGACTGGGGCCCACAGTGAAATTAAGTACGTCCCCCTCCCCCCCCCCAATGTGGGTTCACATTACGTTTTTCCTATCGGTTTGATGTATACAAATGTGCAGCACTCCACGTTTTTGTATCCTGCAGAGTCAAGTAAAAAATGCATACGTTAACGTATATGTTTTTTTACCATGGAACTGTATGGTGAACGGACGCCACTGTACGGCATCAGTCTGATGCATCTGTTAACGCATACATTTTTGGTATTCATTAAATGGATGGAAAAAATTTGATGTGAACCCAGCCCTAGTGTCAGAATAAGCACCAGTACACAGCGGAGAGGGGACGCCGCCATGTACTGACAGAGCGCTAACTGGTCCTGGTGGTCAGGGATGAGGACTGTGCTTCCCAAGGATCATTTTCTACTGGGAAACACAGGGCACAGTATAATACACTAGAATCTATATAATATAAAGATATTAGCCCTACCCCCTAATGATAATACAATTAGGTGGTCATTTATTATATAGAAATACGTCTATGTTAGGCGTATTTCTGACACAGATGTGGCGCAAGGGTCCTTAACACCGCAATCTGTATCTTTTCCCGCTCATGCCAGGTCTAAAAAAAGTGGTGTGGGCAGAAAGGGATACAGTTATGGCCATGCAGTTATTGGATACCACCGCCATATAGTGATACCACCGCCATATAGTGATAACACCGCCATACAATGATAAAACCATCATACAGTGACCGGATAAGGCTACTTTCACACTAGCGTTCGGGGCTCCGCTTGTGAGCTCCGTTTGAAGGCTCTCACAAGCAGCCCCGAACGGATCCGTCCAGCCCTAATGCATTCTGAATGGACGCGGATCCGCTCAGAATGCATCAGTTTGGCACCGTTTGTCCTCCGCTCCGCTCAGCAGGCGGACCCCTGAACGCAGCTTGCAGCGTTCGGGTGTCCGCCTGGCCGCGCGGAGGCAAACGGATCCGTTCAGACTTACAATGTAAGTCAATGGGGACGGATCCGTTTGAAGCTGACACAATATGGCTCAATTTTCAAACGGATCCGTCCCCCATTGACTTTCAATGTAAAGTCAAAACGGATCCGTTTGCATTATCATGAACAAACATGTTCATGGTAATGCAAACGGATCCGTTCTGAACGGATACAAGCGTTTGCATTATAGGTGCGGATCCGTCTGTGCAGATACCAGACGGATCCGCACCAAACGCAGGTGTGAAAGTAGCCTAAAAGGGTATAAGAGGGCACAGTACAGGGAATGACTAGGGGCACTGCACAGGGTGTGGTAGGAGGGCACAATGCAGGGTATAAAGGGGCACAGTACGGGGTGTGGGGCACAGTACGGGGTGGGGGGGCACAGTCACATGACCCTGTGATGTTAGAAGGTCCTTATGGTGAATGCGGTTCAGATGCCACCATAATGAGAGGCAGAGGAGTGAGACAGGGGCCCGGGGCCCTGGATGGACAGGAGGGGTGGACACAGCAAGTAGGTGGAAGGGGCTCTGAGGGGGATTCATACAACAAGTAGGGGCAGGAGGTCTGTGCAGGGCAGCAATAGGAGACAGGAGGGTGGGACAGGAGCCCTGGATACATGAGGGAGGAAAGGAGACAGCAGGGGCTCCATGAGGATGAGATAGGACAGGATATTGGGGGGGGGGGGGGGGGGCAGGTGTCATGGAGACAAACTGCTTAATAAAACAGTAACACAACTAAATAGAATGAAGCAGCAGAAGCAGCAGCAGCGTCCCCCCCCCCCTTCCTTCTATCCCACAGACAAGAGACAGTCACAGTGCAGACTCACTCACAGACTGTCTCCACACTTCTCTGCTCCAGCTCCAGCCCTGCGGTCTCTCTCGGTCTCTCTCCTCAGGCAGCGTGTGTCCTGTGTAGAGGGGGCGTGTCCTGTGTAGAGGGGGCGTGTCCTGAGTCTCTGCAGCTCAGAGGGCCCACCAGAGGGGTACTGCGTATGTGAAAGGACAGCAGTGAGAGCTCCCATCTGTATTGATGGAAGTGCTCATAGCAGCTCAGTGGGCCCCCCCAGGAGCATTGGGCCCCGGCACTTGCCCGGGGATGCCGGGTTATGACGCCGGCCCTGTCCACGGATACATGGATCGGATCCGCAAAACACATACGGACATCTGAATGGAGCCTTACAGGGGGGTGATCAATGACAGGGGGGTGATCACCCCATATAGACTCTCTGATCACCCCCCTGTCATTGATCACCACCCCTGTCATTGATCACCCCCCCCTGTCATTGATCACCCCCCCTGTCATTGATCACCCCCCTGTCATTGATCACCCCCCTGTCATTGATCACCCCTCTGTAAGGCTCCATTCAGACATTTTTTTGGCCCAAGTTAGCGGAATTATTATTTTTTTTTCTTACAAAGTCTCATATTCCACTAACTTGTGTCAAAAAATAAAATCTCACATGAACTCACCATACCCCTCACGGAATCCAAATGCGTAAAATTTTTTAGACATTTATATTCCAGACTTCTTCTCACGCTTTAGGGCCCCTAGAATGCCAGGGCAGTATAAATACCCCACCTGTGACCCCATTTCGGAAAGAAGACACCCCAAGGTATTCCGTGAGGGGCATATTGAGTCCATGAAAGATTGAAATTTTTGTCCCAAGTTAGCGGAAAGGGAGACTTTGTGAGAAAAAAATAAAAAATATCAATTTCCGCTAACTTGTGCCAAAAAAAAAAAAATTCTATGAACTCGCCATGCCCCTCATTGAATACCTTGGGGTGTCTTCTTTCCAAAATGGGGTCACATGTGGGGTATTTATACTGCCCTGGCATTCTAGGGGCCCCAAAGCGTGAGAAGAAGTCTGGTATCCAAATGTCTAAAAATACCCTCCTAAAAGGAATTTGGGCACCTTTGCCCACCTAGGCTGCAAAAAAGTGTCACACATCTGGTATCGCCGTACTCAGGAGAAGTTGGGGAATGTGTTTTGGGGTGTCATTTTACATATACCCATGCTGGGTGAGAGAAATATCTTGGTCAAATGCCAACTTTGTATAAAAAAATGGGAAAAGTTGTCTTTTGCCAAGATATTTCTGCTGCGGGCCCATATTCCAAAGAGCACCTTTCGGATTTCACAGGTCATTTACCTACTTACCACACATTAGGGCCCCTGGAAAATGCCAGGGCAGTATAACTACCCCACAAGTGACCCCATTTTGGAAAGAAGACACCCCAAGGTATTCCGTGAGGGGCATAACGAGTTCCTAGAATTTTTTATTTTTTGTCACAAGTTAGTGGAAAATGATGATTTTTTTTTATTTTTATTTTTTTCATACAAAGTCTCATATTCCACTAACTTGTGACAAAAAATAAAAACTTCCATGAACTCACTATGCCCATCAGCGAATACCTTGGGTTCTCTTCTTTCCAAAATGGGGTCACTTGTGACATTTTCCAGGGGCCCTAATGTGTGGTAAGTAGGTAAATGACCTGTGAAATCTGAAAGGTGCTCTTTGGAATATGGGCCCCTTTGCACACCTAGGCTGCAAAAAAGTGTCACACATCTGGTATCTCCGTACTCAGGAGAAGTTGGGAGATGTGTTTTGGGGTGTCATTTTACATATACCCATGCTGGGTGAGAGAAATATCTTGGCAAAAGACAACTTTTCCCATTTTTTTATACAAAGTTGGCATTTGACCAAGATATTTCTCTCACCCAGCATGGGTATATGTAAAAAGACACCCCAAAACACATTCCTCAACTTCTCCTGAATACAGAGATACCAGATGTGTGACACTTTTTTGCAGCCTAGGTGGACAAAGGTGCTCATATTCCAAAGAGCACCTTTCGGATTTCACTGGTCATTTTTTACAGAATTTGATTTCAAACTCCTTACCACACATTTGGGCCCCTAGAATGCCAGGGCAGTATAACTACCCCACAAGTGACCCCATTTTGGAAAGAAGAGACCCCAAGGTATTTCGTGATGGGCATAGTGAGTTCATAGAACTTTTTATTTTTTGTCACAAGTTAGTGGAATATGAGACTTTGTAAGAAAAAAAATAAAAATCATCATTTTCCGCTAACTTGTGACAAAAAATAAAAAGTTCTATGAACTCACTATGCCCATCAGCGAATACCTTAGGGTGTGTACTTTCCGAAATGGGGTCATTTGTGGGGTGTTTGTACTGTCTGGCCATTGTAGAACCTCAGGAAACATGACAGGTGCTCAGAAAGTCAGAGCTGCTTCAAAAAGCGGAAATTCACATTTTTGTACCATAGTTTGTAAACGCTATAACTTTTACCCAAACCATTTTTTTTTTTACCCAAACATTTTTTTTTTTATCAAAGACATGTAGAACAATAAATTTAGAGCAAAATTTATATATGGATCTTGTTTTTTTTGCAAAATTTTACAACTGAAAGTGAAAAATGTCATTTTTTTGCAAAAAAATCGTTAAATTTCGATTAATAACAAAAAAAGTAAAAATGTCAGCAGCAATGAAATACCACCAAATGAAAGCTCTATTAGTGAGAAGAAAAGGAGGTAAAATTCATTTGGGTGGTAAGTTGCATGACCGAGCAATAAACGGTGAAAGTAGTGTAGGTCAGAAGTGTAAAAAGTGGCCTGGTCTTTCAGGGTGTTTAAGCACTGGGGGCTGAGGTGGTTAAGGAAGACCATGTTTTGGAGAGAAAAAAACAGACTTGTTTACCACCAATAGCAGACAGCCTGACCTTTTAACTCCTTCCCGAACAGCGCCGTAATAGTACATCGCAGCAGGACGTGACTTGCTGATCGGGCGGGTGCAGGAGCTGTGCCCGCCCAATCAGCTTCAGGGGATCGGCTGTTTCCGTTAGCCTGACCCCTACTGTATGCGCCGGCATCGGTGAAAACGCTGATACCGGCGCATTACCCGCTTCTATGCCGCGGTCGGCGCTGACCTCGACATAGAAGGGGTTTGCTGCGGGTGAGGGACCCAATCAGGTTCACGCTCTGCTGTGGCGGGGACCCGATGGGTGAGAAGGCAGCCCAATGCTGTGCAGAGGCTGCCCAATGCCTTGCACGGCATCGGGACCTACGTTCTACGGGTGCCCAGGAGATCCAGCCTCAGGCTGGGTCTCCTAGGCAACCTGTCAGTGTATTACTCTATGTAATGCTCTAACAGGCAATGCATTACAATACAGATATATTGTAATGCATTGCAGAGGGAATCAGACCCCCAAAAGTAAAATTCAAAAATAAAGTAAAAAAAAAGTTTAAAAAAAAAGTGTTTTTAATTAAAAAAAAGTTTCAAGTAAAAAAAATGCCCCTTTCCCCTGATTTTATAATAAAAAATTGAAAAAAAAAACCACCCATATTAGGTATCTCTGCGTCCGTAACGACCGGCTCTATAAATATATCACATGATCCCCCCCGTCCGATAAAGACCATAAAAAAAAAAAAAAATGTGTAAATAAAAAGCCATTTTTGTCACCTTACATCACAAAAATTGCAACACCAAGCGATCAAAAAGGTGTATGCCCCCCAAAATAGTACCAATCAAACCGTCACCTCATCCCACAAAAAATGAGACTCTACTTAAGACAATCGGTCAAAAAATAAAAAAGCTATGGCTCTCAGACTATGGAGACACTGAAATATTAATTTCTTTGCTTCAAAACTGCTATTATTGTGCTAAAGTGAAATAAATGAAAAAAGTAGACATATTAGGTATTGCCGCATCCATAACAATCTGCTCTATAAAAAAAACACATGACATAACGCCTCAGATGAACACCGTAAAAAAAAAAAAAAAAACAGTGCCAAAAAGCCATTTTTTTGTCACCTTACATCACAAAAATTGCAACGCCAAGCGATCAAAAAGGTGTATGCCCCCCAAAATAGTACCAATCAAACCATCACCTCATCCCGAAAAAAATGAGACCCTACCTAAGACAATCGGTCAAAAAATAAAAAAGCTATGGCTCTCAGACTATGGAGACACTAAAACTTAATTTTTTTGGTTTCAAAAATGCTATTATTGTGTAAAACTTAAATAAATAAGAAAAAATATACATATTAGGTATTTCCACATTTGTAACGATCGGCTCTATAAAAATATCACATGATCTAACCCCTCAGATGAACGCTGGAAAAAGAAATAAATTAAAACTGTGCCAAAATTACCAATTTTTTGGTCGCCTTGCCCCATAAAGTGTAATAATGAATGATCAAAAAATCATATGTACCTAAAAATGATACCAATAAAAACGTCAACTCTTTCTGCAAAAAACGAGCCCCTGCACAAGACGATCGGCAGAAAAATAAAAAAATAAGGTGTTCAGAAAAAAGAGACACAAAACATTTTTTTTTTCAAAAATGCTTTATTAAGTAAACTGAAACAAACAAAGAAAGTAGACATATTTAATATCATTGCGTCCGAAACAACCTGCTGTATAAAAATAGCACATGATCTACGCTGTCAGATGAATGTTGTAAAAAATAAAAACAGTGCCAAAACAGTCATTTTTTGGTTACCTTGCCTCATAAAAAACGTAATATAGAGCTATTAGAAATCATATGTACCCCAAAATAATACCAATAAAACTGGCACCTTATCCCCTAGTTTCCAAAATGGGTTAACTTTTTTGGAGTTTCTACTGTAAGGGTGCATCAGGGGGGCTTAAAATAGGACATGGCATCTAAAAACCAGTCCAGCAAAATCTGCCTTCCAAAAACCATAAAGGCGTTCCTTTCCTTTTGCGCCCTGCTGTGTGCCCTGACATCCGTTTATGACCACATGTGGGGTGTTTCTGTAAACCGCAGAATTAGGGTAATAAATATTGACAATAAACAGATTGCATTCTAGCTCACCATAAGATCCCACTGCGCGGATCAGACCGGTCCTTGGTGCAAACACAGAAAAGAAGTTCCAGCATCCAGGGTTGTATATCTTGCCATTATCTTAATTTGTCTTTGGTTAAAATACAGCTATACAGACATCAACTCCCTCCACCGCCCGGTTAACATGTTTCGAACTTAGCAGTTCTTACTCATAACCTGGTTATGAGTAAGAACTGCTAAGGGCTCTTTCACACTTGCGTTCTTGTCTTCCGGCATAGAGTTCCATCGTCGGGGCTCTATGCCGGAAGAATCCTGATCAGTTTTATCCTAATGCATTCTGAATGGAGAGAAATCCGTTCAGGATGCATCAGGATGTCTTCAGTTCCGGAACGGAACGTTTTTTGGCCGGAGAAAATACCGCAGCATGCTGCGCTTTTTGCTCCGGCCAAAAACCCGGAACACTTGCTGCAAGGCCGGATCCGGAATTAATGCCCATTGAAAGGCATTGATCCGGATCCGGCCTTAAGCTAAACGTCGTTTCGGCGCATTGCCGGACCCGACATTTAGCTTTTTCTGAATGGTTACCATGGCTGCCGGGACGCTAAAGTCAGGGCGCCCCAAGCGCATGGATCATGTGATCGCATGGATCACGTCATCCATGCGCATGGGGCGCTCTGACGTCATTCTGGAGCGCCCCGGGAGCCGCACGGACTGTAAGTATACTGCTCCCCCGCTCCCCACTACTACTATGGCAACCAGGACTTTAATAGCGTCCTGGCTGCCATAGTAACACTGAACGCATTTGGAAGACGGTTCCGTCTTCAAATGCTTTCAGTACACTTGCGTTTTTCCGGATCCGGAGTGTAATCCCGGCAAGTGGAGTACACGCCGGATCCGGACAACGCAAGTGTGAAAGAGGCCTAAGTTTGAAACATGTTAATCGGGAGGTGGAAGGAGTTGATGTCTGTATAGCTATATTTTAACAGAAGACAAATAAAGATAACGGAAAGATATACAACAACCCTGGATGCTGGAACTTCTTTTCTGCAGTAAATATAGAGTTTTGTTTGGCTGTTAACCCTCGATGTGTTAAAGAAAAAAATGGATTAAAATGGAAAATCTGACAAAAAGGGGAAATTTTGAAATTTCATCTCCATTTCCTTTAATTCTTGTGGAACACCTAAAGGGTTAACAAAGTTTGTAAAATCAGTTTTGAGTAGCTTGAGGTGTATAGTTTCTACAATGGGGTCACTTATGAGGGGTTTCTACTATGTAAGCCCCACAAAGTGACTTCACACCTGAACTGGTCCTTAAAAAGTGGGTTTTGGAAATTTTCTTAAAAATTTTAAGAATTGCTTCTAAAATTCTAAGCCTAACGTCCTAAAAAAGTAAAATGACATTTACAAAATGATGCCAACATAAAGTAAACATATGGGGAATGTTAAGTAATAAATATTTTACAAGGTATCACTTTCTGTTTTAAAAGTAGAGAAATAGAAATTTAGAAAATTGTGAATTTTTCAACATTTTTGGTAAATTTGGGATTTTTTTCATAATTAAAGGTGAAATATATTGACTCAAATTTATCACTATCATGAAGTACAATGTGTCACGAGAAAACATTCTCAAAATGGCTTGGATAAATAAAAGTGTTCCAAAGTTATTACCACATAAAGTGACACATGTTGGATTTGCATAAAAATTGCCTGGGCAGGAAGGTGAAAACTGGCCCGGGGTTGAAAAGGTTAAATGTCTAGTTTTAGCTCTGTTGTTATGTCTGGAAACTTATTTTTGTCTGGAAAACCTGCTGTGTCATTACCATTGAGTATCCTTGAAGCTCTAATGTAAGTCTCTATACCAGACGGGAGCTGAAACAATGTATCTGTTTGTGCTGAGCTTCTCCACTGCACCCTTCCCACTAGAACAGGGGTACTCAACTAGTTTTATTAAAGGTCCACATACCTGGGTCTGCAGTCAGGTGAAGGTCCGAGCTGAACTCCAACAGTAAACATGCCACCTTTTTAATGTCTTGCAAACTTTGTAGAACTATTTACATTCAGATTTATAATTCTTTTTAGTGTGAAAACTGGCATTTTTTTCTCTTTCACCAGCCCTTTGAAATGCTCATCTGTGATCTGAGTGCGGTATCTGTCCTTCACCAGATTCATAGTGGAGAATGCAGATTCACAAGTGTACAGTCGTGGCCAAAAGTTTTGAGAATGACACAAATATTAGTTTTCACAAAGTTTACTGCTAAACTGCTTTTAGATCTTTGTTTCAGTTGTTTCTGTGATGTAGTGAAATATAATTACACGCACTTCATACGTTTCAAAGGCTTTTATCGACAATTACATGATATTTATGCAAAGAGTCAGTATTTGCAGTGTTGGCCCTTCTTTTTCAGGACCTCTGCAATTCGACTGGGCATGCTCTCAATCAACTTCTGGGCCAATTCCTGACTGATAGCAACCCATTCTTTCATAATCACTTCTTGGAGTTTGTCAGAATTAGTGGGTTTTTGTTTGTCCACCCGCCTCTTGAGGATTGACCACAAGTTCTCAATGGGATTAAGATCTGGGGAGTTTCCAGGCCATGGACCCAAAATGTCAACGTTTTGGTCCCCGAGCCACTTAGTCAGTGGCGTAACTACCGGGGAAGCAGCTGCTTCGGGGCCCGGCGTCGGCAGCGTGTGTGACAGTTTATTTTCAAGTTCTATCGATGTCTTAACTGTTCAGGGACCCTTCACAGGCTCCCTCGCTAATATGATCTAATCTTTCTGTCTCCTAAAGTCTTCTGATGTGTCTGGGATTCGAACCCACAACCTCCAAAGTCTGAGTGTGTATCAGAGGCAAAGCATTAACCCTCTCAACCATAAAGGCTGCATTACAACTGACTGAAAAAAATGAGACTTCTACTGTTATAGCTGGCTAAGTATACATCTATACACATGACAGCTGCCCCAACACACCCATCACAGCTATATCTCTATATGACAGCTGTCCCAGCACACTCAGCTCTGCTATATCTCTATAAATGAGCAGCTGTCATGTGTATAGATGTACACTTAGCCAGCTATAACAGTAGAAGTCTCAAATTTTTTCAGTCAGCAGCAAGGTGTCTCCTATGGTCTAGTGCAGGGGTCTCCAAACTTTTCAACAGGAGGGCCACATTGAAGATTTTACAAGTATTCGGGGGCCGGAAAAAAAAATCAGTTATGTATTAAATTAAATGTATATATTTTACATGGATCGTTTTTGTAATCAGCATGATATGACTGAGAACAAAAGAGAAAAAACTTTAGCAAAACAACGCAAAGACACCCGTGTCCCTATCAGCGGTGTCCCCATCAGCACAAAAATGTCCCCATCAGCACAGCAATGTCCCCATCAGCACAGCAATGTCCCCATCAGCACAGCAATGTCCCCATCAGCACAGCAATGTCCCCATCAGCACAGCAATGTCCCCATCAGCACAGCAATGTCAGCATCAGCACAGCAATGTCAGCATCAGCACAGCAATGTCAGCATCAGCACAACAATGTCCCCATCAGCACAGCAATGTCCCCATCAGCACAGCAATGTCCCCATCAGCACAGCAATGTCCCCATCAGCACAGCAATGTCCCCATCAGCACAGCAATGTCAGCATCAGCACAGCAATGTCAGCATCAGCACAGCAATGTCAGCATCAGCACAACAATGTCCCCATCAGCACAGCAATGTCCCCATCAGCACAGCAATGTCAGCATCAGCACAGCAATGTCAGCATCAGCACAGCAATGTCCCCATCAACGATGTCCCCATCAGAACAGCAATGTCCCCATCAGCGGAGTCCCCATTAGCAGCTGATAGGGGCCACCACTGATGGGGACACTGCTGTTGGGGACGCGGCTGATGGGGACACCATTGATGGGGACACCCGTGTCCCTATCAGCGGTGTCCCCATCAGAACAGCAATGGCCAAATCAGAACAGCAATGTCCCCATCAGAAAAGCAATATTCCCATAAAAAAAAAAATATTCCCATCAAAAAAACAATATTCCCATCAGAAAAACAATATTCCCATCATGGGGACACCCACTGATGGGGACGCTGCTGTTGGGGACATTGCTGTGCTGATGGGGACACCACTGATGGGGACGCTGCTGTTGGGGACATTGCTGTGCTGATGGGGACACCACTGATGGGGACACCATTGATGGGGACACCCGTGTCCCTATCAGCGTTGTCCCCATCAGCACAGCAATGTCCCCATCAGCGGTGTCCCCATCAGCACAGCAATGTCCCCATCAGCGGTGTCCCCATCAGCACAGCAATGTCCCCATCAGAACAGCAATGTCAGCATCAGCACAGCAATGTCCCCATTAATGATGTCCCCATCAGAACAGCAATGTCCCCATCAGCGGAGTCCCCATTAGCAGCTGATGGGGACACCACTGATGGGGACACTGCCTTTGGGGACGCGGTTGATGGGGACACCCGTGTCCCTATCAGTGGTGTCCCCATCAGAACAGCAATGTCCCCATCAGAATGGGGACGCTGATGGGGACATTGCTGTACTGATGGGGACACCATTGATGGGGACACCTTTGTCCCCATCAGCAGTGTGCCAATCAGCGGTGTCCTCAGCAATGTCCCCATCAGCACAGCAATGTTCACATCAGCAGTTTCCACATTAGCAGCGTCCCCATCATTGCTGATGGGGACGCCGCTGTGCTGATGTGGAAACCGATGATGGGTCACCGCTGATGGGGATACCCATGTCCCCATCAGCGGTGTCCCCAGCAATGTCCCATCAGAACAGCAATGTCCCCATCAGCAGTGTCCACCGCAACATCCCCATCAGCACAGCAATGTCCCTGTCAGCGGTGTCCCCAGCAGCATGTGTCCCCATCACCGCTGATGGGGACACCTCTGATGGGGACATTGCTGTGCTGATGGGGACATCGATTATGGGGTTACCGCTGATGGGGACATTGCTATCCTGATGGGGACACCATTGATGTGGACACCCATGTCCCCATCAGCAGTGTGCCAAACAGCGGTGTCCCCAGCAATGTCCCCATCAGAACAGAATTGTCCCCATCAGCAGTGTGCCCATCATCGCTGATGGGGACACCTCTGATGGGGACATTGCTGTGCTGATGGGGACACCATTGATGGGGACACCCGTGTCCTCATCAACGGTGTCCCCATCAGAACAGCAATGTCCCCATCAGCACAGCAAAGTCCCCATCAGCAGTGTCCCCAGCAGCACAGCAATATCCCCATCAGTATGTGTCCTCAGCAGCTTGTGTCCCCATCAGCGCAGCACAGCAATGTCAGCGTTCCCCATTGTGTCCCCATCAGCGTTGTGCAACACTTGCCTCCGCTGTAGTCGGCTTCTGCTCCTCTTCTTTTTTTTTTCTTCTTGGACTCCTGAGTCCCGACTCCCGCCCGCTGCTACACACGTGGATTTGTTATTTCAAACAGCGGGCGGGAAGAGGGGAGGTGCCGCACCTGTGACGTCACTGGTTGCCGGGACATCGGCGGTCCCAGCAGCCAATCAAAAAGCACAGCGTGACAGCATGGGCGGTTGTGCGGCTTTCGTTCCTGCAACCTGTCAGCTGCGGGCGGGCGCGGAATCGAACACACAACACAAGCGTGACAGCATGGGCGGTTGTGCGGATTTGGTTCCTGCAACCTGCCAGCTGCGGGCGGGCCGGATCGAACGCACAAGCGGGCCGGTTGTGGCCCGCGGGCCGGGGTTTGGAGACCCCTGGTCTAGTGGTTAGATGCTTTGCCTCTAATTTTTTTTTTAATACCCGACTGTTACTGCCATGGGGGGAGCGGGGGGCACTTGATACTGGCACATGGGGGTAGGCACCTGATACTGGCACATGGGGGGGGGAAGAGAGGCACCTGATACTGGCACCTGGGGGGAGGGGGGGTTGGCACCTGATACTGGCACATGGGGGGAGGCACCTGATACTGGCACCTGGGGGGGAGGGGGGGGTTGGCACCTGATACTGGCACATTGGGGGGGGGGAGAGGCACCTGATACTGGCACATGGGGGGGGGAGAGGGGTTGGCACCTGATACTGGCACATGGGGGGGAAGAGAGGCACCTGATACTGGCACCTGGGGGGGGGAGGGGTTGGCACCTGATACTGGCACCTGGGGGGGGGTTGGCATCTGATACTGGCACATGGGGGGGGAGAGAGGCACCTGATACTGGCACATGGGGGTGGAGAGGGGTTGGCACCTGATACTGGCACCTGGGGGGGGAGGGGGGGTTGGCACCTGATACTGGCACATGGGGGGGGGGAGAGAGGCACCTGATACTGGCACCTGGGGGGGGGGAAGGCACCTGATACTGGCACATGGGGGGAGGCACCTGATACTGGCACATGGGGGGGAGAGGGGTTGGCACCTGATACTGGCACCTGGGGGGGAGGAGAGAGGCACTTGATACTGGCACATTATTGGGGGGCATTATGGGGGACACTAGGCCGGCAGCCTATC
Organism: Bufo bufo; assembly: GCF_905171765.1. Lineage (NCBI taxonomy): Eukaryota > Metazoa > Chordata > Amphibia > Anura > Bufonidae > Bufo > Bufo bufo. Next base: position 49,594,075 of record NC_053390.1, read on the forward strand.
AGAGGCCGGACACTGAGGGGCATCTACTGGGGCACTATATATGGGGCATTTTATACTGGTACATTATGGGGGGCACTAGCAGGAAGTGGGGAGAGGAGCACTAAGGGGCATTTACTGGGGGAACTATATAGGGGTATTTTATACTGGGACATTATGGGGGCACTATAGGGACATTAGCTCAACTGGGGGCATTACAAGGGGGTATTTTTGCACTGTCACATTATAAGGAGAATTATTACTACTGGGGGGGGCATTATGGTGGGCTTTATTACTCCCCCATGGTATGACCCCCTAGTAGCAGCACCAGCCTCTCCCTGCTCTGCGACCCCACTGCCCCTTCTCCAAATCCTTATTATGAAATCTTTCTCATTAGGATAAAGCACAACATCAGCTCCGCCGAGCCCCCCGCCAAAGTGTTGAAGTGGCGTCCGAGATCCCCAAGGGCCAAGCCAAGTAACTGTAAGTTTTCATGTGAAATATGTTTGTTATACACATATAGCAAACACTGTGCCACACAATATGCAGTATACCGCTACACTGTGCCACACAATATACAGTATACCTCTACACTGTGCCACACAATATACAGTATACCTCTACACTGTGCCACACAATATACAGTATACCTCTACACTGTGCCCCACAATATACAGTATACCGCTACACTGTGCCACACAATATACAGTATACCTCTACACTGTGCCACACAATATACAGTATACCTCTACACTGTGCCACACAATATACAGTATACCTCTACACTGTACCCCACAATATACAGTATACCTCTACACTGTGCCCCACAATATACAGTATACCGCTACACTGTGCCAAAGGAGTGGGGTTTACACAGGAGGAGGGAGGTGCGAAGCGCGCTGGGGGGGGGGCCCTTACAAATATTTGCTGTGGGGCCCAGTCACTTCTAGTTACGCCCCTGCACTTAGTTATCACTTTTGCCTTATGGCACGGTGCTCCATCGTGCTGGAAAATGCATTGTTCTTCACCAAACTGTTGTTGGATTGTTGGAAGAAGTTGCTGTTGGAGGGTGTTTTGGTACTATTCTTTATTCATGGCTGTGTTTTTGGGCAAAATTGTGAGTGAGCCCACTCCCTTGGATGAGAAGCAACCCCACACATGAATGGTCTCAGGATGCTTTACTGTTGGCATGACACAGGACTGATGGTAGCGCTCACCTTTTCTTCTCCGGACAAGCCTTTTTCCAGATGCCCCAAACAATCGGAAAGAGGCTTCATCGGAGAATATGACTTTGCCCCAGTCCTCAGCAGTCCATTCACCATACTTTCTGCAGAAGATCAATCTGTCCCTGATGTTTTTTTTTTAGAGAAGTGGCTTCTTTGCTGGCCTTTTTGACACCAGGCCATCTTCCAAAAGTCTTTGCCTCACTGTGCGTGCAGATGCGCTCACACCTGCCTGCTGCCATTCCTGAGCAAGCTCTGCACTGGTGGCACTCTGATCCCGCAGCTGAATCCTCTTTAAGATGACAATCCTGGCGCTTGCTGGACTTTCTTGGACGCCCTGAAGCCTTCTTAACAAGAATTGAACCTCTTTCCTTGAAGTTCTTGATGATCCTATAAATTGTTGATTGAGGTGCAATCTTAGTAGCCACAATATCCTTGCCTGTGAAGCCATTTTTATGCAACGCAATGATGGCTGCATGCGTTTCTTTGCAGGTCACCATGGTTAACAATGGAAGAACAATGATTTCAAGCATCACCCTCCTTTTAACATGTCAAGTCTGCCATTTTAACCCAATCAGTCTGACATAATGATCTCCAGCCTTGTGCTCGTCAACATTCTCACCTGAGTTAACAAGACGATTAGTGAAATGATCTCAGCAGGTCCTTTAATGACAGCAATGAAATGCAGTGGAAAGTTTTTTTTGGGATTAAGTTAATTTTCATGGCAAAGAAGGACTATGCAATTCATCTGATCACTCTTCATAACATTCTGGAGTATATGCAAATTGCTATTATAAAAACTTAAGCAGCAATTTTTCCAATTTCCAATATTTATGTAATTCTCAAAACTTTTGGCCACGACTGTATATAGAACCAAACATAGTAAGGACATGGATTGCTATTTAAGTGGATATTTAGCTGGAATAACCAGTTTTGTCCAGAAGATAACAGGGTCACAATCATTCAACTGAACTTTTAAAGCAGCATCTTCTTGCAGATCAATTAGCTCCATCTGTAGAGTAGCAGAATTTGCTCAGGTAAAAGCATGATGGGCCTCAGTAGCAAAATGTCTAATATTTGTTTTTTTTTACCAGATATGGATTTTTAATACATAACAAAACTTCTTGGCCAATTGTGAAGTCTTGGAAGCGACTTTTAAGGGTACTTTCACACTAGCGTTATTCTTTTCCGGCATTGAGTTCCGTCCTAGGGGCTCAATACCGGAAAAGAACTGATCAGTTTTACCCTAATGCATTCTGAATGGAGAGCAATCCGTTCAGGATGCATCAGGATGTCTTCAGTTCAGGCTTTTTGCCTTTTCAGAACGAAGATAATACCGCGCTGCGGTTTAATCTCCGTCCAAAATTCCGTAACACTTGCCGGAATGCCGGATTCGGCATGTTTACCTATTGAAATGCATTAATGCAGGATCCGGCCCCGAGTGTTCCGGCAAAACGGATCCGGCATTGTGGTCTGCGCATGCTCAGACCGCAAAAAAATGTGAAAATAAATAAATGGTGAATCCGTTTTTCCGGGTGACACCGGAGAGATGGAACTGGCATTTCAATGCATTTATCAGACAAATGCCATCAGTTTGCATACATTTTGACGGATCCGGCAGGCAGTTCCGGCGACGGAACTGCCTGCCGGAATCCTCTGCCGCAAGTGTGAAAGTAAAATTGTCAATTAGGTCTTGCATGGTTGGAGAACACACTTTCTTTGGTCTTTTCTTCTTGGATATATTCATCAAGCTTTGGAAAATGAAGCAAGTTCTCTTTTAGATCACTGTGAAAAACCTCTAATTTCTTCTAAGAAAGACCTCACTGCTTCCACAAGGTCGAAAATTGTTTGATTTTTGCCTTGTAGTTTTACATTTAAAGCATTTAAATGACTTGTAATATCTGACAGGAAAGCAACGATTTCGATTTTGTCTTTGTTGCGCATAAATGTCAAAAATGCTTTTGCTTTTTCTGTCTTCTGTTCAGCTAAGAACTTTTCCACCTCTTTCCGAATACCCCAAAAGCATTCTAAAACTCTGCCCTTACTAAGCCACCGTACTTTGTTGTGGACAAGTAGATCACTGAAGGCAGCATTAACATCAGTTAGGCCCCTTTCACATGGGCGAGTATTTCGCGCGGATGCGATGCGTGAGTTGAACGCATTGCACCCGCACTGAATTATGACCCATTCATTTCTATGGGGCTGTGCACACGAGCGGTGATTTTCACGCATCACTTGTGCGTTGTGTAAAAATCGCAGCATGCTCCTCTTTTTGCGTTTTTCACGTAACTTAGGCCCCATAGAAATGAATGGGGTTGCGTGAAAATCGCAAGCATCCGCAAGCAAGTGTGGATGCGGTGCGATTTTCACGCACGGTTGCTAGGAGACGATCGGGATGGAGACCCGATCATTATTATTTTACCTTATAACATGGTTATAAGGGAAAATAATAGCATTCTGAATACAGAATGCATAGTAAAATAGCGCTGGAGGGGTTAATTTTTTTTTATTAAACTCACCTTAGTCCACTTGATCGTGCAGCCCGGCTTCTCTTCTGTCTCCTTCTTTGCTGATTGCAGGAAAAGGACCTGTGGTGACGTCACTCATCCATCACATGATCTTTTACCATGGTGATGGTTCATGTGATGGACCATGTGATGACCGGAGTGACGTCACCACAGGTCCTTTTCCTGCGATCAGCAAAGAAGGAAACAGAAGAGAAGCCGGGCTGCGCGATCAAGTGGACTAAGGTGAGTTAAAAAATTTTTAATTTTTTTTAACCCCTCCAGCGCTATTTTACTATGCATTCTGTATTCAGAATGCTATTATTTTCCCTTATAACCATGTTATAAGGGAAAATAATACAATCTACAGAACACCGATCCCAAGCCCGAACTTCTGTGAAGAAGTTCGGGTTTGGGTACCAAACATGCGCTATTTTTCTTACGCGAGTGAAAAACGCATTACAATGTTTTGCACTCGCGCGGATAAATCGCGCATGTTCCCGCAACGCACCCGCACCTTTTCCCGCAACGCCCGTGTGAAAGACGCCTTAGAAAGTCTTTCAGCAGACGATGTTGAAGTGCTGAAGAGGCCCGGAGAAAATTAATCAGCTTCATAACATTTTCCATGACATTTGCATATTTTTCTCCAAGGTTAGCACACAAGATAGACTGGTGTATTATACAATGAAAAAAACAAACAAACAAAAAACACCAAACCAAAATTTCAAGATAGGGAAAATCACTTCCAACAGTCTAACTGAATATACGGTATAAAGGAACCCTCGCCAGGGCCAAAGGGGAAGTTTAGGCTAAGATATAACTTTTAATATGATCGTTAAAAGATCTGGGAGTACCAGCTATCAAAAGAATAAAACATTCAAAAACAACTAAAATATTCAAGTCCCGGGGGGGGGGGGGATTTGTGCCAGAGGTTCCAATTAAGAACAGATAAGACTATAAACAATTGTATAATAAAGGAACAGTCTTACCAATTAATGCGCATGGGGACCATCCGGTAACTGTGCAGCCCGAGGGATGACTGACAATTGAAGGTAAGTCACTCTGTGCAGGGCAGATGTGGTGAGTATCTATCCCTAGAATGGACCCTGACCAAAGAAAGGGGAGGGATACTGCAAGGGCCCTGCCTTACTGCACAAAGAATTGCCCATCAGGGAGACCCTATCTGGATGTCTACTCTATTGGGTGCAAAATCCCTCAACAATGCCCTATAACCTGGTTTCCGGTCACATCGAGACTGTGAAGGCAGATATATTCATGCTTCAAAAATTATGTCCTGGAGGATGCTGTGCATAGGTAGTGGTCGGGGACACTGTCCCTAGACACCCCTGTAAAGCGGTGAAGGGGGCTAAGTTGACCCTACCTATCTACACAGAGCACTCGCCCCGAAAGGGGCAACCCCGTTCGGATACCTGTCCCTAATCTGGGCGGAATCCCTAAAAAACCTACAGGATAGTTCCCCGTTTTATAAAATACTCATCAGGAGATACAAACCAAGGACTTGGTGTACAAAGGATAACCAATCCTACAAATGAAAAAGAGATGAAATTGTCTTAGGGAAAATTCAGAGCTGCAACAACAAAGAACAAGGGGGAAAAGTTAAAATAAGCCTAACTTGTAATTGATAGACCAAGGGTAAAGCCAGGGGGGCAATTGAAATCCCCTAATTGCAAATAGCCCGTCAGTGGTACAGGACTAATTCATGGGCTGATCACGAGTAAATAATAGACCCCATAATCAGCATGGGGAGTCTTGTCCAGGAAGCCAGTGAACGGCATCTGACGCTGGAATTTAAAGGCCGCTAGGCGCGCGCCATTCGACTCCAGGCCTGCCTACATGGGACATGTGACCCATCACCTGACCACGGCGTCACACACACCCCCGGAAGAGACGCGGTGCCTATGAAGCGCAGCGCCCATTACGGTGGAACGCGGTGTCGGGTCACGTGAGGCGGAGACGTAGGAGGAGGAATCGTGCGGTGCCTAGCAACTGAGGATGCTCCAGATAGGGAGCGCACATGTTGCTGCGAGGGCCATAAGTGTAAACAGACCCATATTTCAAAGTGAACAAAGGGCTTGTTGGCAGAAACACAGGGAAACAGAAGTAAAAATAAGCAAGATAGTGGTTGGAGGACGTCTATTATATAGAAAGGAGGGGAAGGAATGAGTAAAGTAGACTCAATATGGAATCAATAGGCTACAGTGTGATGAATAGATAGACACTGGGTTTAAGCAGTGAGTTGAATACCACCCTCAAAGGGGAGGGGTATGGGTGCTAAAATGCAACAGGGAATCGTATGTGGCGTTAGAAATGCATGACTTATACGTAGCAACTGAAATTCAGCTGTTCATTGAGTCTTAATGGAACCACAGTTTCTAGATAGTAAATCCAACGAGCTTCCCTTTGCAAGATGCTTCTGTCCCAATCAATAAACGTGATTCGGGCACTGCCATTGTGCAGAGTGTGGACATGTTTTGCGACCAGTGTATCTCTTTGATTAGTAATATCATTTAAGTGCTCACCCACCCGTCTTAGGAATTCACGAATCGTCTTTCCGATATACTCCTTGCCACATTCGCATGCAAGTCTGTATATGATCCCACGAGATCTACAATTGATAAAATCACGGATGGTATACCTCTTCCCAGTCACATTACTCTGAAACTCCTTACCAGTTTGGGTATACTTGCAGGCGATGCACCTGCTACATCTGTAGCATCCCTGAATGTTACTGCGGAGCCATGTACCGCCGGACGTGGGTATGGAAGTGAACTGGCAGACTCCTGCTTCACCTATACGTGATATGTGGGTAGTCACTTACAACATTTTTAAAATCAGGATCCATCGTTAGGATCCGCCAGTATTTCCCCACAATATCACGTATGGGCTTGGCCGCTTCATCATAAGTCGTTATGAGACGAATGGTTCGGTTCGTTTTTGCACATTTAGGTTTTGGTGTAAGCAGAGAAGTACGATCAGCCTGCAAGGCTGACCTAAAGGCCGTTCTGAGGACCTTATCAGGGTAACCTCTTTGTTAAAACCTTTGTCGCAGGTCTGCAGCCTGAGAAAGGAATTCCTTTTTGGAAGAACAATTCCTTCTGAGGCACAGATACTGCCTTTTAGGGATACCTCTTTTGAGTGGGAGCGGATGTTCACTCTCTCATCTCAGAAGAGAATTAGAATTGGGTTTCCTGTATACAGTAGTATCCAGTTCATCCATCTAATTTTTTGTGATAGAGACATCCAGAAAGGGTAGAGATATGGAGTCAGACTCACACGTGAAACGTAGACCTATCTGGTTGTGAGCCCCTTAACAAATGTTTCAAAAGTGTTCTTGGTCCCATACCAGATGATAAAGATGTCATCAATGTACCGTGCCCACAGCCCGATCAGATCAAGAGGTCCCATGCAGTCATCACCAAAAACATGTGTAGCCTCCCACCAGCCCAGGAACAGATTTTCATATGATGGGGCACAGGGGCTCCCTATCGCAGTGCCCCTGAGCTGGTGGTAGAGCTTGTTATTGTCACGCCTTGCCCTGTGAATGTGCGGAGATCTGCCAGGCTGGCTGCACATGTCTGACTCTTCTCTTTGTTTTGGTTTGGGTTTGAGCTGGATCCACCTTCCCTCAGGTGTACTGGGTTGATTGTTAGCGAGGCTATTTATTCCTCCTTCTCCCAGTAGCCTGTGCGGGTTATAGTTCATTCCTGTGGGCTTTGGATGTGTTGTGGATCGTCTGCTCCAGCTCAGCTCAAGATAAGTCCTCTCTGTTTCTTCCCCTGGTGTCTTTTATCTAGGCCTCTAGGGAGACGCTTGCTTCTTCCTGTTTGTAGAAGCAGGTCGCCTCTTCCCCTTTCCCTACTGCTCAGGGTTTTTCCAGGGTATATAGACTTAGGCACGAGGGTATGTGCATATCCACCATAAGGGTATGCACATGTGCACAGCAGTATAGGGAAAGCCTTAGGGATCGCTAGGAGGTGACCCTTTTCTCCCTAGCTTTTTGGGCCTAGTAAATTGTTCTGGTTGTTTTCCCTGTGTTTGGTTAGTTCCCTGCTTACCTACCTACCGTGACATTATAACCCATCACAAAACTGTCATTTCCCTGCTGTTCGCGAAATGGAGGCTATGGATGCTTTGGTTGATCGCATGCAGGGATTATCGCTGGAGGTTGCTGATCTCTGCAGATCTGTTGCACGGTGTCAGAATGCTCTGTCTTCTGGCGCCGTTGCGGGAAATCAGGTCTGCTTAGAGCCTAAAGTCGCTCTCCCTGATAGGTTCTCAGGGGGTGGTAAAGACTTTATTCGGTTCAGGGACTCCTGCAGGTTGTATTTTCGTCTGCGGCCGATGTCATCTGGTGACGAGAATCAAAGAGTGGGGATCATTATATCTCTGCTCAAAGGGGAAGCGCAGTCCTGGGCCTTTTCTTTGCCGACCGATTAACCATCCCTCCGGTCGGGGGATGAATTTTTTAGAGCCTTGGGCTTGATTTATGATGACCCAGACCGGGTCTCTATGGCTAAATCTAAGTTGCGCAGTTTGTTACAGAGAGAACGTACTGCGGAGTCGTATTGTGCAGAATTTAGAAGATGGGCAACTGACTCGGGGTGGAAGGATCCTGCACTCCGGAGTCAGTTTTGTCAGGGGCTATCTGAGAGATTGAAAGATGCCCTTGCTTTTCATGAATATCCCGATTCATTAGAGACGGCCATGTCTTTGGCAGTGCGGCTTGATAGACGTCTTAGAGAGAGGTATAAGATTCCTCTCGAGCGGGGGGTCCCGTCTGAAAGTGGATCCATCCCACCTATTCCCCGGGGAAATATGACATTTGAATCTGGGCAGGAGAGGAGCCTATGCAGTTGGGCCAGGTTTCCTTTCGCTCAGGTGATAGGAATTTTAGGAAGCTGAATAAGCTATGTTACTACTGTGGTAAAGAAGGTCATTTTGTTTATGCGTGTCCTTTTGTTAAACCTCAAAACGGTAATGAAAAACTACGGAGGTATTCACATAAAGAGAAAGAAAAAACCTTCCTGACTCTTGGTAGTGTGAATGGGGAGTCTGAGCAAGCTAATATGCATTCTCCCTGCAATACCCGTTTTCTCCTGCCTGCCATGGTGGCGCTAGACTCAGGAAATTTGGATTTTGAGGTATTTGTTGACAGTGGTGCGGGAGTAAATCTTATTGACTTTCATTTTCTCCAAAATTTTGGTTTTAGAACTAGCGCATTAGAAAAGGTAAAACCAGTGTTTGCTATTGACTCCTCCCCTCTCTCACAAAAGAGTCTTACTCATATCGTTCATGACATTCAGTTAAGGGTGGGTGATTCACATGTTGTTGAGTCCATTTCTTGTTTTGTTATGAGGGGCTTGCCTGCTCCGATGGTTCTAGGTTTACCATGGTTGATAAAACATAACCCTACTATTGACTGGCGAACAAGACAAATCAGTAGCTGGAGTGAATTTTTTACGGACAACTGTCTCTGTGCCTCTATCTCAGGGGTGTCAACTACAGTCCTACCTCAGATTCTCTCTGATTTTGCGGAGGTATTCTCGGAGGATGGAGCTCAGAAGCTGCCCCCCCCCCCCCCCCCCCATCGAGAATATGATTGTCCGGTCAATCTCATCCCTGAAGCTAAACTGCCAAAATCTCAACTATAGAACCTTTCCCAACCCGAAAGAGAGGCTATGCGGAAGTATATTGCCGAGAGTTTGGCAAAGGGACATATTAAGCCATCCAAGTCCCCTGTGGCCGCCGGCTTCTTTTTTGTAAAAAAGAAAGACGGATCACTTAGACCGTGTTTGGATTTCCGGGAATTGAATCTTATTACGGTCTGTGATCCATATCCCCTTCCTTTGATTTCTGATCTATTTGATCAAATTGTTGGAGCCAAGGTGTTCTCCAAGTTGGATTTAAGAGGAGCCTGTAATTTGATCAGAATAAAGGAAGGAGATGAGTGGAAAACGGCCTTCAATACACCCGAAGGTCATTTCGAGAATCTTGTCATGCCCTTTGGTTTAACTAATGCACCAGCGGTCTTTCAGCGATTTGTCAATGATATTTTCCATCATTTAGTGGGAAGGTTTGTTGTTATTTATCTTGAGGACATACTAATTTACTCACCCGATTTGGAGACCAATCAGGATCACGTGAGACAGGTGTTGCCGATCCTTCGGGAGAATAAATTGTATGCAAAATTGGAAAAATGTGTATTTGCTGTTTAGGAGCTACCGTTTTTGGGATACTTGCTTTCTGACTCTGGTTTTCGTATGGACCCCTGTAACCGATCTCCTAGCACCCCGACCGGGTACCTCAGTTGATAGATGCTCCTAGTGCTTCCAGAGGTCCCCAAGCACTCCACTTGAGACCGTAAGCGCTGCAGACCCCACGAACCGCCGAAGCTTGGTTGAGGTCTCACCGTCTCCTACCCACCCTGGACCTACGACAAGGCTCCAGGCTACAGTGGGGTGAACCTCTCCCAAATCCCGAGAGCAGGAACAGCTCTTACAAGAGCTAGTAGTTATGCCAGGGAAGTATAGCAAATCTTCAGCGTATAGCAATCCCCCAGTGTCGATCAGTTACCCAAACACCAGCCTCAACATGGTAAAGGGTAAAACAGGAACTCTTTATTTGAACACACAAGCATTGATTTATACACATTTTCCAACAAGGTTACCACCCACAGGGTTTTGTAAAAACAGCCAATAACCACGTACAATACACTCAGACACTCCCACACCAGATCCTCCCCTCTGCCCGTGATACAATTACCTCACTCTGGGTTGATGCAATCATCACAGGCAGGAGAATACACAATGTCCTCTGTCCTGGAGGCAACCGAGACGTAATTCAATTATCTCTCAGGACAAAGGACATCGCCAATACACACAGAGAGACAATGGAACAGACCTCACTACTCAACGTATACAATGTCCCACCCTTTTCAATACACATAGTCATGTAACCTCCCAAAATGGCACGAATTAGACCAGGGGTTCAAGTTAGTACAAGTCCTTTGTGAACAAAGGAAGCCTGGCTGATGAGAGGGCCCATAATCCTGGGGCAAGAGGCTGGTAGCCAGGCCCCTCCAAAACCCAGTGGCGAGGTTGGTTTCGCCACAACCCCGAAAAGGTCCGGGTGGTACTGGAATGGAACCGGCCTGAGAATCAGAAAGCTCTGATGCGGTTTTTGGGTTTCACCAATTACTACAGAAAATTAATCTTGAATTATTCCACCATTGTAAAACCTTTGACAGATATGACTAAAAAAGGCGCCGACCTCTCTGTCTGGTCGGATGAGGCATTATAGGCCTTTTCTGCTATTAAGAAATATGTTGCGTCTGCTCCCATTCTGATGCAACCTGATGTATCTAAATCGTTCGTCATGGAGGTTGATGCATCAGAAGTGGGGCTCGGAGCAGTTCTGTTGCAGGGTCCATCCCTAGCAAATGGCATCCGTGTGCTTTTTTCTCCAAAAAACTCTCCGCTGCTGAAAGAAATTATGATGTAGGAGATAGATAATTACTGCCCATTAAATTGGCCTTTGAAGAATGGCATCACTGGTTGGAGGGGGCTACTCATCCTATTACGGTATATACTGACCACAAGAATTTGGCTTACCTGCAGTCTACTAAGCGCCTGAATCCTAGACAAGCTAGGTGGTCACTGTTTTTTTACTAGGTTCAATTTTGTGGACACCTTTCGCCCTGGGGTTAAAAATGTCAAGGCAGATGCGTTGTCACAAAGTTTTCCTGGGGGGAGTGATTCGGAGGATCACGCTCCGATTTTGGCTGTTGGGTTGGTGGTTTCTGCTCTGTACCCAGAGTCGGAGATGGAGGTGTTGGGGGCCCAGGAGTAGGCTCCTTATTCCTGTCCCCCAGGCGAGTTGTTTGTTCCTGCTGAACTGCGATACAAGGTGTTCAAGGAACATCATGATACGGTCCATCCAAAACGAGGATGACAGGCAAATTTATAACATTAGGCAGAGAGAGGCCAAACAAGTTATAAGAGCTTCTAAAGCACAGGCAGAAGAGAAATTAGCTCAGGGAAAAAAGGCGATAAGGCATTCTTCAGATACATAAATGAAAAAAGGAAACTAAAACAAGGAATTACCAAATTAAAAACAAAAGAAGGAAGGTATATGGAAGAAGATAAAGAACTAGCTGACTGCCTCAATGAATACTTCTGTTCAGTTTTTACAAAGGAAAATGAAGGAAAAGGACCTCAGTTAGGAAAGAAGACTAATGAATCTTTTGATGCATGTGTCTTTACAGAGGAAGAGGTTCTAAGTCAGCTGTCTAAGATTAATACAAATAAGTCACAGGGGCCTGATGGGATACACCCAAAGCTATTAAAAGAGCTCAGCGGTGAACTAGCAGAACCATTAACAGATTTATTTAACCAATCACTGGCAACAGGAGTCGTCCCAGAAGATTGGAAATTAGCAAATGTTGTGCCCATTCACAAGAAAGGTAGTAGGGAGGAATCGGGCAACTATAGGCCAGTAAGCCTGACATCAATAGTGGGGAAATTAATGGAAACCATACTTAAAGGGGTTGTCCGAGTTATGAAAAAAAATAATATAGCACTGAAAATCTGATATATAACTGAGCTAAGCAAGTTTTATGCAAAAAAAAATATATTTTTCCTCATTTCCCTGGTTCTTTTCTGGCCCTTTGTTTACATGCAATAAAAACAATCTCTGCCCCTCCCCCTGCTCTGCTAAGGGAGTGGATACAAGTGCTGCCCTGAGTGACATGTCTGACTGCTGGGAGACTCTGCAGCATGTTGTATGTGTAGGACTACAAGTCCCAGCTGTATAATGACACTGCTAAGGGAGTGAATACAAGAGCTGCCCTGAGTGCTGGGAGACTCTGCAGCATGTTGTATGTGTAGGACTACATGTCCCACCTGTATAATGACACTGCTAATACACACAGGATCTTCCCCCTACCTTCTTGTGAAATGCTCTCTCTAGTCTGTCAGATCATGTGCCCAGAATTGTCTCCTCACTGCCTGCATAGCTGTGCAGCTGAAGGGGTTAAGAATCCTAGCAGAGAGTAGACGGCAGTGAAGGAGGGGGGGGGGGCGTGGCCAGCACAGTGACGTCTCCTTTACAGGCTTGTAAACGACCTTTATCAGAGCAGGGAGAGAAGCTGACATCACAGGTCATGTGACCCTCAGTGAAATCTGAGAAACCAGCCACCGGAGATAAAGTGAGTGAATTGGAAAGCTGTTACATTTGCTTAGTTAGGAACATAGAAAGAACAAAAAAATAACTCGGAAAACCCCTTTAAGGAGAGCATTGTGGAACATCTAAAATCCCATGGATTGAAAGATGAAAAACAGCATGGGTTTACTTCAGGGAGATCATGTCAAACTAATCTTATTGATTTTTTTGATTGGGTGACTAAAATAATAGATGGCGCAGGTGCAGTAGACATCGCTTATCTAGACTTTAGTAAGGCTTTTGATACTGTCCCACATAGAAGGCTTATCAATAAATTGCAGTCTTTGGGCTTGGACTCCCATATTGTTGAATGGATTAGGCAGTGGCTGAGGGACAGGCAACAGAGGGTTGTAGTCAATGGAGTATATTCAGACCAAGGTCTTGTTACCAGTGGGGTACCTCAGGGATCTGTTCTGGGACCCATATTGTTTAATATCTATCAGCGAAATGGTAAGGTGTGTCTTTTTGCTGATGACACAAAGATTTGTAACAGGGTTGATGTTCCTGGAGGGATACACCAAATGGAAAAGGATTTAGGAAAACTAGAGGAATGGTCAAAAATCTGGCAACTAAAATTTAATGTTGATAAGTGCAAGATAATGCACCTGGGGCGTAAAAACCCAAGAGCAGAATATAAAATCAGTGATACAGTCCTAACCTCAGTATCTGAGGAAAGGGATTTAGGGGTCATTATTTCAGAAGACTTAAAGGTAGGCAGACAATGTCATAGAGCAGCAAGAAATGCTAGCAGAATGCTTGGGTGTATAGGGAGAGGCATTACCAGTAGAAGGGAGGCGCTCAGGCCGCTCTACAGAGCACTAGTGAGACCTCATTTGGAGTATTGTGCTCAGTACTGGAGACCATATCTCCAGAAGGATATTGATACTTTGGAGAGAGTTCAGAGAAGAGCTACTAAACTGGTACATGGATTGCAGGATAAAACTTACCAGGAAAGATTAAAGGACCTTAACATGTATAGCTTGGAAGAAAGACGAGACAGAGGGGATATGATAGAAACTTTTAAATACATAAAGGGAATCAACAAGGTACAAGAGGAGAAAATATTTAAAGGAGGAAAAACTGCTACAAGAGGACATAGTTTTAAATTAGAGGGGCAAAGGTTTAAAAGTAATATCAGGAAGTATTACTTTACTGAGAGAGTAGTGGATGCATGGAATAGCCTTCCTGCAGAAGTGGTAGCTGCAAATACAGTGGAGGAGTTTAAGCATGCATGGGATAGGCATAAGGCCATCCTTCATATAAAATAGGGCCAGGGGCTATCCATAGTATTCAGTATATTGGGCAGACTAGATGGGCAAAATGGTTCTTATCTGCCGACACATTCTATGTTTCTATGTCCTTGTGGAACATCCTGGAAGCAAATCCACCATAGATCTTATTTCCCGGAGATTCTGGTGGCCAGGGTTGCGCAAGGGTGTGGAGGGTTATGTAGCAGCTTGTGAGATCTGTGCACGTGCGAAGGTGGCTCACACTCGGCCTTCAGGATCCCTTATTCCTTTGTCCATCCCGTCTCGTCCTTGGACGCATTTGTCCATGGACTTTATTACCGATTTATCGAGTTCCTCTGGGAAAACTGTGATTTTGGTGGTAGTGGACCGCTTCAGTAAGATGGCCCACTTTGTACCGTTACCTAGCTTGCCCAATGCCAAAACTCTCGCTCAGGTTTTTATCGATAACATTGTAAAACTACATAGCATTCCCTCTGATGTGGTGTCTGATAGTGGGATGCAATTTATTTCCAGGTTTTGGAGGGCGTTTTGCTCTTGTCTGGGAATTCAACTGTCTTTCTCTTCGGCTTTTCATCCCTATTCGAATGGTCAGACAGAGCGCACTAACCAAAACCTGGAGACCTATTTGAGGTGTTTTGTTGCCGAGAACCAGGATGACTGGTCCTCGTTCTTGTCTCTAGCTGAATTTGCCTTGAATAACCGTAGACAGGAGTCCACTGATAAGTTGCCATTTTTTGGCGCATATGGTTTTCACCCACAGTTTGGTACTTTTTCTGGGACTGGATCTTCTGGAATGCCAGAAGAGGAGAGATTCTCTTCCACCTTGTCATCTACAGTCAGGTCCATAAATATTGGGACATCGACACAATTCTAACATTTTTGGCTCTATACACCACCACAATGGATTTGAAATTAAACGAACAAGACGTGCTTTAACTGCAGACTGTCAGCTTTAATTTGAGGGTATTTACATCCAAATCAGGTGAACGGTGTAGGAATTACAACAGTTTGCATATGCGCCTCCCACTTTATGTTACAATTGTGTCGATGTCCCAATATTCATGGACCTGACTGTATCTGGTGGAAGATCCAAGTTAATTTGGAAAAGATGGGTGAAAGATATAAACGGATGGCTCACAGGAGACATATGACTGGTCCGGACCTGTGTGTGGGTGATTCGGTGTGGTTGTCCACTAAAATGATTAAGCTCAAGGTACCATCTTGGAAACTGGGTCCAAGATTTATTGCAAAATCTCTGCTGTGGTCAACCCGGTGGCGTTTCATCTGGATCTTCCGCAGACCTGGAAGATCCATAATGTGTTTCACAGGTCCTTACTGAAGAAATATGTGGAATCTGTGGAACCATATCCATTTCCACCTCCCCTGTCCTGGTGGATGGCAATTTAGAGTTTGAGATCTCTAGGATTCTCGACTCACGTGTTCTTCGGGGTTCCCTCCAGTCCATAGTGCACTGGAAGGGATACGGTCCCGAGGAAAGAATGTGAATTCCGGCTTCTGATGTTAGTGCTAGCTGCCTGGTGAGGGCCTTTCACAGGGCACACCCAGATAAAGCTGGTCCGGGGTGTCCGGAGGTCACCCGTAGAAGGGGGGGTACTGTCACACCTTGCCCTGTGAATGTGTGGAGATCTGCCAGGCTGGCTGCACATGTCTGACTCTTCTCTTTGTTTTGGTTTGGGTTTGAGCTGGATCCACCTTCCCTCGGGTATACTAGGTTGATTGTTAGCAAGGCTATTTATTCCTCCTTCTCCCAGTAGCCTGTGCGGGTTATAGTTCATTCCTGTGGGCTTTGGATGTGTTGTGAATCGTCTGCTCCAGCTCAGCTCAAGATAAGTCCTCTCTGTTTCTTCCCCTGGGTCGCCTCTTCCCCTTTCCCTACTGCTCAGGGTTTTCCCAGGGTATATAGACTTAGGCACGAGGGCATGTGCATATCCACCATAAGGGTATGCACATGTGCACAGCAGTATAGAGAAAGCATTAGGGATCGCTAGGAGGTGACCCTTTTCTCCCTAGCTTTTGGGCCTAGTAAATTGTTCTGGTTGTTTTCCCTGTGTTTGGTTATTTCCCTGCTAACCTACCTACCGTGACATTATAACCCGCCACAAAACTGTCATTTCCCTGCTGTTTGTGAAATGGAGGCTATGGATGCTTTGGTTGATCGCATGCAGGGATTATCGCTGGAGATTGCTGATCTCTGCAGATCTGTTGCACAGCGCTTCCACATCTATACTGGCAAGCAGGTGATCAGTCTCCACATGTACCCTCTCTAAACGCTTTAATAGTTCAGTGGTATCCCTAGTAAAAGAAAGCAATGCAGTTACAAATGGAGCCAAAATCTGGTCAATGTATATCCCCAGATTTTGACAAAGGTTCCCCGCTCCGAGATGATAGGGCGACCTTTGAGGTGTGACACCCCCTTGTGCAACTTAGGTAAACAATAGAATGTTGACATCTGCGGGAAAGAAGGAAACAGAAAGTTAAATTCATCCTGTGTAATGAGCTGCTGCTGCTGGGAACTATCCTGTAGGGTTTTTCAGGGATTCCGCCCAGATCAGGGACAGGTATCCAAACGGGGTCGCCCCCTTCGGGGCGAGTGCTCTGTGTAGATAGGTAGGGTCAACTTAGCCCCCTTCACCACTTTACAGGGGTGTCTAGGGACAGTGTCCCCGACCACTACCTATGCACAGCATCCTCCAGGACATAATTTTTGAAGCATGAATATATCTGCCTTCACAGTCCCGATGTGACCTGAAACCAGGTTATAGGGCATTGTTGAGGGATTTTGTACCCAATAGAGTAGACATCCAGATAGGGTGTCCCTGATGGGCAATTCTTTGTGCAGTAAGGCAGGGTCCTTACAGTAACCCTCCCCTTTCTTTGGTCAGGATCCATTCTAGGGATAGATACTCACCACATCTGCCCTGCACAGAGTGACTTACCTTCAATTGTCAGTCATCCCTCGGGCTGCACAGTTACCGGATGGTCCCCAAGCACTTGGTAAGACTGTTCCTTTATTCTACAATTGTTTATAGTCTTATCTGTTCTTGATTGGAACCTCTGGCACGAATTTGTCCCCCCTGGGACTTGAATATTTTAGTTGTTTTTAAATGTTTGTCTTTTGATAGCTGGTACTCCCAGATCTTTTAACGATCATATAAAAATGTATATCTTACCCTAAACTTCCTCTTTGACCCTGGCGAGGGTTCTATTGTATTATACAATGGTAAGAAATCAAACTAGAATTGAGCACTTTCAAGCGTGGCACCAACCCTTTCTCTTTTCCTACCATAACAGGATCTCCATCAGTTACAACTGAAATAACTGAATTCAAGTTAATGTCCCTTTTCTTCAGCATTCCTGTTATTGCTCCATAAAGATCTTTACCTCCTGTGTGAGCATGGAGGGCAGTCATGCTAAGTAGATCTTCACAAAAACCTTTTTTTGTGTCGTCATAAAATCTAACAAATTCCATGAGCTGGGCATTATCAGTTGCATCACATGATTCATCCACAGCTAATGAAATGCAATCTGCCTTTTTCATTCTCACCTCAAGCTGGGACAGCAGATCTTCTGAAATTATTTCAGTTCGGCGTGCTGCCGAGGAATCAGAGAAGGGAATTTGTTCGATTTTTCCTTGAAATTCTTCTTTCTGTTTACCTTCAAACATGGCGTCTAGAACTTCCACCATACATTCTTTAACAATCTCTGCATCTGAAAATGTTTTTTTTGTGTCTTCCTAAAATCCAAGCAACCCTCAGTGATGATTCAGTTGATTTTTCCTGCTGGGACCTTGAACTAACAAGACGCTTAGTAGAAGCTTGATATGATGCAGTTAACGAAGCTATTTTTTGTGTTCGTATCTAAGAATTTTGTGATAATTCTGTTCGAAACGTTTGTGTTTTGTTTTTATAATGTCGTTTTACATTACTACTTTTTATAAGGGCCACTGATTCGTTGAATATTAAACACATTGGCTTTGGGTTGGCAACATTCATAAGAATGAAACAATATTTCTCAGTCCATTCATGTTTGAAATCTCGAGTCTACTTTTCTTTTTCTTCTTTTTTTTTATGTGCTAGCCATGGCTTATTATATTGTGTTTACAACAGTGGACTAATGTGATGTCTGTCTTGGCTGGGGCAGTGATGTATGGCTGGAGGATACCAGCCTCCTGGGTCAGAGTGTGGCTTGACTGGGAGGGCAATGCTGGCTCAACTAGGCAACAATGTATCTGTTGTCTCCTACAGACCTGCAAAATGAGGGCAGCCCATTTGAGTATGACTGCTGCTAGATTTTCAAGTTGTTTCCAGAGCTGTCGTATCTCTGTTGCTCCCCCTGACAGCACTCTGCTGCTCCCTCTGGCAGCACTCTGATACTCCCTCTGGCAGCACTCTGATACTCCCCCTGGCAGCACTCTGATACTCCCCCTGACAGCACTCTGATACTCCCCCTGACAGCACTCTGCTGCTCCTTCTGGCAGCACTCTGATACTCCCTCTAGCAGCACTCTGATACTCCCCCTGGCAGCACTCTGATACTCCCCCTGGCAGCACTCTGCTGCTCCCCCTGGCAGCACTGTGCTGCTCCCTCTGGCAGCACTCTGGAACTCCCTATGGCAGCACTCTGATACTCCCTCTGGCAGCACTCTGATACTCCCCGTGGCAGCACTCTGCTGCTCCCTCTGGCAGCACTCTGATACTCCCTCTGGCAGCACTCTGATACTCCCTCTGGCAGCACTCTGATACTCCCTCTGGCAGCACTCTGATACTCCCTCTGGCAGCACTCTGATACTCTTCTGCTCTCTCTGGGAGCACTGTGCTACTATGAAGCTTTCCTGCTCCTTCTGTCTGAGCATTGGTGCTCTATCTTAGGCCTCTTTCACACGACCGTATGGCTTTTTCAGTGTTTTGCGGTCCATTTTTCACAGATCCATTGTTCCGTTTTTTGTTTCTGTTGTGTTTCCGTTTCTGTTCCGTTCCGTTTTTCCGTATGGCCTATACAGTATACAGTAATTACATAGAAAAAATTGGGCTGGGCATAAAATTTTCAATAGCTGGTTCCGCAAAAATGGAACGGATACAGAAGACATACGGATGCATTTCGTATGTGTTCCGTTTTTTTTGCGGACCTATTGACTTGACTGAAGCCATGGAACGTGATTTGTGGTTAATAATAGGATATGTTCTATCTTTCAACGGAACGGAAATACGGAAACGGAATGCATATGGAGTACATTACGTTTTTTTGCGGTACCATCGAAATGAATGGTTCCGTATACGGACCGTATACGGAACGCAAAAAACGGCCCGTAAATGAAAAAAAAAAAAACGGTCGTGTGAAAGAGGCCTTAGTCTACATTCTCTCCCTCAAAATCTTAGGTTTGGATGATATAACCTACAAATAAAATTTTGATGATCTTTAAATATTGTAACAGAATGAGCTAAATAGTATACTAAGGTCTCTGTTAAACATACACACTTGCTTATAGTGGTTTTTATTTTAGGTTTCATGAATCCCATGGATTTCACGTGTTTTTGACAAATTTTTTTGTTAGTTTTTTTATATGTTCTTACATTTCTATTGCAACAGCTATGTCAAAAATATAAAAAAAATATGACTCTGAGCATACTGCATTTTAAACATCTTCAATGAACCAAAAAAAAAAAAAAAAGGTTGTCCGGTATCAGAAAGTATCCGGACAACACTGAAGATTAGCCTGAATAAAGAATAGAATGGTACTGAGGGTACTTTCACACTTGCGGCAGGACGGATCCGACATGCTGTTCACCATGTCGGATCCGTCCTTCCGCTATTTCGCCGTGCCGCCGGACCGCCGCTCCGTCCCCATTGACTATAATGGGGACAGGCGCGGAGCTCCGGCGCAGCACGGCGGTGCACGGCGAACGCCGCCGGACTAAAAAGTCGGACATGCAGGACTTTTTAGTCCGGCGGCTTTCGCCGTGCACCAACGTGCTGCGCCGGAGCTCCGCCCCCGTCCCCATTATAGTCAAAGCGGACGGAGCAGCGGTCTGGCGGCATGGCAAAATAGCGGAAGGACGGATCCGACATGGTGAACAGCATGTCGGATCCGTCCTGCCGCAAGTGTGAAAGTACCCTTACCCTGCAGCTCTAGAACTGCCGCTCAAGTTTTCCAATCTGGGCTCTGTTTACTCAGCTGCGATGGTGATGTCATGTCCATAACATGTGATCATGTGATCACTGCAGCCAAGCACTGGCCTCTGGGCTGCACTTGTAAAGTTACTGTTGCACCCGGGTAAACAGAGCCTGGAAGGGAGAACCAGAACAGCAGTGCCGGATTTTCTAGGTAGGTACTCTCTGTTCTTTATTGCAGCCTATTCCTAAGTGTTGTCTGGTTTCTTATTCAAACTGAACAGCCCATTTAATGGCCAGACACTTTGTGATTTAGCGAATTTGGTGGTTTAATGGGCCACTTTTATTTTTTGGGATGCCAAAATAATTTTGGAGATTTTTTTATTTTTACATGACTTAATTTTCTGTGACACTTTCCTTAAGTTTTGTTACAGATTTTTATTTTTTTTCCTGGAGGGGGGGGAAGTGCAAAGAATTTTTACTGTCTTTTAGCTTGCAAATTGACACTAAGGGCTCGTTCACACGAATGTGTGAAGCCCGTGCGCGAGCTGTGGACCGCAAATTGCTGTCTGCAATGCACGGGTACCGTCCGTGGGGCATACGCATGTGGAACGGATGCGGACCCATTTTGCGGACGTGTGAATGGACCCTAAATGACATTTGTGTCATCTCACTTTGATGGTACTGTATTACGCTGAGGTTTATACGCATGAAAATCTCATCAAGGTATTCTGCTGCCTGCGTTAGCGTAGATGTGGTGGTGGTCCAGAAAAGGTGTGGAAGCAGTCACGCCATCTTAAATCATAATGATGGGGAGACCATCAGTCTCCAAGGTTTACACAGGGACCTTTTCAGACAGCGAGTGTATGATAAAAAGTTAAAGGGTTTGTGCAGTGCTAGTATATTGATTAACTATCCTCAAGAAAAGTGATCAGTATTACATCAGATCTGGGGGTCTGACACAGCAGATTAGCTTTTTGAGTTTTTTTAAAAAAAAATTTTTTTTACTTTTATATTTTTTTTAAACTTTTTTTTCATGCATTAGCAAGGCTTGGAAGCATCAGCAGAGTCAAGGCTGTCATGGAAACTGATCGGACCCCTGCAATTTTACTGTGGGGGCACTAATCAGAAGCCGCATCACTATGAAGGGTTTAAATAACCCCATGTACCTTACATTTAGGCCCCATTACCATAACCATATCAGTTTTGCGGTCCGTAAACTGCGGATCTGCAAAACACGGATGCTGGTCGTGTGCGATTTGAATTTTGTGGGTCACCATGTCCTGCCCTTTGTTAGAAATGCCTATTCTTGTCTGCAAAATGGACAAAAATAGGGTGTGTTCTATCCTTTTTGGGAGCCGCAGATAGGGTTGCCACCTTTCCCAACAAAAAATACTGGCCAAGTTGTGGGGGCGTGGCTTAACATGGGGTGTTACGTCACGGTCATACTGTGCCCCCCAGTAATATTAATACCCCTATTAGTGCCACCGGGAATAAATAATGCCCTTATTAGCTCCCCCAAAATGTATATTGCCCCAATTAATAGTAATGCCCCATTAATGCCCCCCCCCCCTAGAATAAGTAAAGACTGGAGAAGCCAACCCAATGCCTCACCTGTATTGTTTTGTACCTGAATTCCTCCAATAAAGAAGCCCCCTGGTCTACTGCAGACCCTGACTCTCTGGACTTATTTCCTATTGGGGTGCACCACGCCTTACCATACCTTCCGGAGAGCAGCAACACATGGTGACACCTCAACGGTGTCTGGGGGACCCAGCGTAGCGCTGGGCCACCCCAAACCAGACCACTGCAACCGTTCTAAGTACATTTTCTAGGTTTGCCTAGAGACAGTGATTCCGAATCCTATACTAGACACCGTATGCAACTTTTTCAGTTTTGGGGAAAACCCATTTAAGTTGCCAGGTCTTACAGTTGTCTTCTGGAGAAGCCTTCACCAGATCCTGCAGAACCCCAGACATCCAGGAAACGCCGATTAGGAATCCCTAATGGTTACATTAGGACTAAAATCTCCCTTTAAGAACCCCCTCATCGGTGATACTTGTGCATGTGGCTCAGATTTACTTTCCAATGTCTCCCACAACATTTATTGACTTCTCCAAGAACGCAGGGAATTCCACCAGAAGATATCAGGACCTGCCAGAGATCTGATGCTGTTGTCCCCGGGGGGTTGTTGCTGCCGACCACGTGCCTGTGGCTTCACCAGTCCAGCAATGAATTAGTCTGTGTCTAGCCGAGAGCAGTGCATTAAAAGAATTAGAGGCCGGGGGTAGACTGACTTACCGTCTGAATTTCTAAGCAGCGTTCATTGAGCACACGGCTGTATTTAATTAGCTAAGTTATGAATTGCATGGATTATCCATTGCGCTAAACAATTCTACACGTTGGAGAATTCTGCTGAGTATCGACGTATCTATGAAGTTGTTTTCCAGGTGATCAATTATGAATTACAAAAGATTATCTACTCCAGAAAATAAATAACAGTGGTCCAGGGGAGCCATGAAGTGCTCACGTCGTGGAGAGGATGCATCTGTAACCCTGGCCGACAACCTGAATTTTATATCCAAACTCCGGCGTTTAATTAACCAGTCTATCTATTAAGTGGCGCTCCGCAAAATTACACTTTATGTTGGAAATCGAGCACCTGATTGATTCTTTTGGAGACCAGCACTAAAATGGCTCTTTGGTCAATCCATTAGTGGAAGTCTTTGTCATGCACTGGATGCTCTACAGTCCATGGCACGCGGCTGTGTCACAATTGCACTTGACTTCTTTAGTTCTCTTGCAGACATTGCATGTTACCTGTGCTTTTTCCACGTGAAAAAAACACGGCGTCGTACAATACCAGCAAAGTGTATGAAAAGGCACAAATCTCATGTACACGTTGCGGATTGTTTCTGTGCTGAAATTGATCTGCCATGCGGATTTCCAAATCCACAGTATGTCAATTTGTGCTTTTAGCTGCGGATTTTACACTTTTCCAATAAAGGCCTCATACACACGACCGTTGTTGTGTTCCGTTCCGCAAAATGGGGTTCCGTTGTAATGTGATCCGTTTCCGTGTGTCTTCCTTTTTTTTTTGGAGGATCCCCAGACATGAAGGAAAGTAAAAAAAAGTCTAAGTCAAGTTTGCCATGCAAATGATAGGAAAAAAGCGGACGCGGATGACAATCTTGTGTGCCTCCGCGTTTTTTCACGGTCCCATTGACTTGAATGGGTCCGCGAACTGTTTTCCGTGAAAAAAATAGGACAGGTCATATTTTTTTCACGGACTGGAACCACGGATCACGGATGCGGATGACAAACGGTGCATTAGCCGAGTTTTCAGCGGACCCATTGAAAGTCAATGGGTCCGCAGAAAATCACGAAAAACGGAACAACGGACACGGAACACAACAACGGTCGTGTGCATGAGGCCGAAGGGTGAGATCTGTGGTAAATCTGCACCAAAATCCTCAAATAGAAGAGAGAAAAATACCAGGCAACCAGGGGACAAACACCAGACCTGAAGCATTCTGCAATTTGAAAAATAAAAAGGCATTCTGCCATTGACCCAAAAAAGGCACGTCAAGAGTGAAAAAAGTGCCACCACAAAAAAGCAAAAGCAAAATCGTTTTAATATTTTCCATAGACTTCCATATAACATCTGGAGCAGGTATTTTTGCTAAAAAAAAAAGTGCCAAAAGCTCCAACAACAAAAACAACAATTCCCCTCAGAATGCCCTCCAAAAAAACCTATATTTTATATTTTTTGCCAGGTTCAGGCACTATGTTTCTTGTAATATTTATTGCATCAGTTTTTGAGAGCCTTGCTTTAGGCCTCATGCACACGAATGTATCTTCATTCCGTGTCCATTCTGTTTTTTTTTTTGCGGACCGTACACAGAACCATTCATTTCAATGGCTCCGCAAAAAAAAACGGAAGTTACTCCGTGTGCATTCCGTTTCCATATGTCCGTTCCGCCAAAAAAATAGAACATGTCCTATTATCGTCCGCATTACGGGCATGGATAGTACTGTTCTATTAGGGGCCAGCTGTTCAGTTCCGCAAGATACTGAATGCACACGGATTTCATCCGTATTTTTTGCGGATCCGTTTTTTGCGGACCGCAAAATACATACGGTTATGTGAATAAGCCCTTACACAGAGACAGCTGTGTCACTGCAGGTATTGGGATTTCTTCACAGCCTTTTTTTTTTTCATTTTTTTTTTGTGGTAAAAATACTGTGTTTTATTTTACAGTTTTCAATTTTATTTTTTGCTTTTTTTTACTGTAACATACAGTAGAGGTTTTATAGACAATCTTCCAACTCCTATTGAAATAAAACTGGATAAAACTATGGCATACCTTGAACACGCAGAATTTGTAAAAAAAAAAAAAAAATACTGTTATGGGGGGATATGTGGATGACGGACACTATTATGGGGGGGGATCTGTGACGGATACTGTTATGGGGGGATCTGTGGCTGGCACTGTTACAGGGGGGATCTGTGGATGGCACTGTTACAGGGGGGATCTGTGGATGGCACTGTTACAGGGGGGATCTGTGGATGGCACTGTTACAGGAGGGATCTGTGGATGGCACTGTTACAGGGGGGATCTGTGGCTGACACTGTTACAGGGGGGATCTGTGGAAGGCACTGTTACAGGGGGGATCTGTGGATGGCACTGTTACAGGAGGGATCTGTGGAAGGCACTGTTACAGGGGGGATCTGTGGCTGGCACTGTTACAGGGGGGATCTGTGGATGGCACTGTTACAGGGGGGATCTGTGGATGGCACTGTTACAGGGGGGATCTGTGGGTGGCACTGTTATGGGGGATCTGTGGGTGGCACTGTTATATATGTGCCATCCACAGACCCCCCCACCCCATAACAGTGCCATCCACAGACCCCCCAGCCCATAACAGTGCCATCCACAGACCCCCCCACCCCTTAACTGTGCCATCCACTGATGTTCCCCATAAAACTGTCATCCACAGATCCACCCCCATCCCCCGCCGCTCCAGTATACAAATACAAAATGTCTTATTCAATTAAAAGTGATTACACATGCCCCCCCCACTCCTAATATTACCGTACATCCTAACAGCTTCTGTACAACCCAGGCAGGCCGGGCGGCCGGCGCGTCACTCACTGACGTCACTTGCCTGCGCCGCCTGCTTCATTCATAAAGTAGGTGGCGCAGGCACGTGACATCAGGGAGTTACGCTGCCGCCCGCCCGGGGCTATAGTACACTGACTGCACCGCCCCGCCGCTATTGCCGGCCCCCAGCTCCTCCTCCCAGTCCCTCCCCGCTCGCTCGTACATCGCATCCTGCGATGTAAAACTGTCCGCATTCGCCCCATAAGACGCAGGGGCATTCCCCCCCATTTTGGGGGGAGAAAAAGTGCGTCTTATGGGGCGAAAAATACGGTAACCCATGAAAAAATGATTTGTCTGCATTGCATTTCATAATGCATTAAAGACTGTAAAGTAACATCTGACTGCATAACATTTTTTAAAAAGCTGCAAAAAACAGCAAAACAATTTGCGAAACGGAACGGGAGGCCCATTATTGAAATGCCGATTCTTGTCCGCAAAACGGACAAGAATAGGACATGATCTATAATTTTTGCAGGGCCACGTAACGGAGCAACAGATGCTTGAAGTGAATGCGGCTCGGATGTGGAACCAAACCACATTCGTGTGAATTCGCCCTTAGGTCTCTTTCACACGAACAATTTCACAAGTAAGTTCAGTCAGTTTTGCAATTGCGTTCAGTTTTTTCCGAGCGGGTGCAATCAGTTTTGATGGGTTTTTCACGCGTGTGAAAAAAACCCTGAAGATTTACAAACAATATCTCCTAGCAACCATCAGATGTGTGTTGATGTGCTTATTTTGGCATCACTTAAACTTTTGGCTACAACTATCAGCTATGCGCCACTATCACACCAAAATGTCCTTTTGTCATAATACACAACAAAAAAGGATGAAAATATGATGAAAAAAATAGGTTAAAAACTAAAACATCAAAATGATGTAAAATGAAAATGACACCAAAAGAAACGTCAAAGTGTTGGCAATTAAAGGGGTTGTCCAGATGGTAACAATTTTTTTTACTTTGTCAGAGCTTAGCAACATCCCTAGCAACCAATAGGAAAGTTGCCTACCCCTTACTATATAAGAAACTCCCGAGCAGCCATTTTCTGCAGTTTTTTGCAGTTCTGAGAGAGAGAGAGCAGTGACATTGCTGTGCTCTGTGCTTTGCTGAGTCATCTGGATCCTTATTCAATTACATTAGATCAGGGGTGCCAAACTCAAATTCATCGGGGGCCGCATCAGCAGTTTGGTCACCCTCAAAGGGCCGGTTGTATCTGTAGGACTATGTGTCCACTCTTTATTATCATAAATTATTGTCACTGCATTCAATTATTACTGTTTTTTGTAATAAAAAAATAATAATAATATTGTGTGGCACAGTGTAGGCTATATGTGTATAACAAACATATTTCACATGAAAACTTACAATTACTTGGCTTGGCCCTTGGGGATCTCGGACGCCACTCCCACACTTTGGCCGGGGGCTCGGCGGAGCTGATGTTGTGTTTTATCCTAATGAGAAAGATTTCATAATAAGGATTTGGAGAAGGGGCAGAGGAATAGCAGAACAGGGAGAGGCTGGTGCTGCTACTAGAGGGTCATACCATGGGGGAGTAATAAAGCCTACCATAATCCCCCCCCCCCCCAGTAGTAATAATTCTCCTTATAATGCGACAGTGCAAAAAATACCCCCTTGTAATGCCCCCATTTGAGCTAATGTCCTCATAGTGCCCCCATAATGTGCCAGTATAAAATACCCCTATATAGTGCCCCTAGTAAATGACCCCATAGTGCTCCACACCCTCCTTCCTCCTAGTGCCACCCATAATGTACCAGTATAAAATGCTCCAGTAGATGCCCTCAGTGTCCCCCATAATTTGCAAGTATAAAATACCCCTTCTTAGTGTCCCCGTAGATGACCCCATAGTACTCCTCTCCCCCCTTCCCCATAGTACCCACCATGTGTCCCAGTATAAAATTGTACTGTACAGAGAGCCCATATAAAATACCCCTTCTTTGTGGCCTCAGTAGATGCCCCTATAGTGCCCCCAATCATGTGCCAGTATTAACAACCCCCCCTGTGCCAGTAATAGCAGCCCCCCTGTGCCAGTAATAGCAGCCCCCAGTAATAGCAGCCCCCAGTAATAGCAGCCCCCAGTAATAGCAGCCCCCAGTAATAGCAGCCCCCAGTAATAACAGCCCCCAGTAATAACAGCCCCTCTGTGCCAGTAATAACAGCCCCCAGTAATAACAGCCCCTCTGTGCCAGTAATAACATCCCCCAGTAATAAGAGCCCCTCTGTGTCAGTAATAACAGCCCCTCTGTGCCAGTAATAACAGCCCCCGCCAGTAATAACAGCCCCCCCTTTGCCAGTAATAACAGCCCCCCCTTTGCCAGTAATAACAGCCCCCCCTTTGCCAGTAATAACAGCCCCCCCTTTGCCAGTAATAACAAACAGCCCCCCCTTTGCCAGTAATAACAGCCCCCGCCAGTAATAGTATTGTACATAATAAAAAAAAAACTAAAAAAAAACACATACTTACCTCCATGTCAGTGATGCGATGCAGGCCTCTTCTGGCCTGTGTACCATGCTGTATGGCTCAGGCAGCGCGATGACGTCATCGCGCCGCCTGCGCCGGCCTCTGATAGGCTGCAGGCACTAGGCCGGCAGCCTATCAGAGGAAGGGAAAGGGACACGCCTCTCCCTCCCCTACCGCAGCACAGGCAGGCATCTGTATCGCTGTCCTGAGGACGGCGATACAGATGACTGGAGATGAGCGCTTCCACAATGGAAGCGCTCATCTCCCTGTGCCCAGCCGCCGCTGCCAGCTAGCTCGCCTGCCGCATATTACACTGCGAGCTGTCGGCCGCCCGGCGCCCCTGTTGCTATGGCGCCCTGTGCGGCCGCACAGCCCGCACACCCCAAAGGCCGGCCCTGGCTGCGTGGGCCACATGACGAGGTCTGGCGGGCCGGATTCGATAGTTAGCTCATATATATAATACAGATAGTTAGTGGCAGATAGTCAGTGTAGGTTAGCTAGTGATATAGTGTAGGTTCCAGTGCAGGGTGTTAGGTAGTGTGATAGGAATTACTGTGCTGTGATAGGGATTAGTGTACAGACATGCTACAGACATAGTGCTGAGATGTCACAACAATACCAATCAGTAATCTCTACTCTGACCTGATAAAATGTGAAGTTGCATGTATTGCGCAAAAAATATATACGCATCATTAGTGCCGATTTGCGCAATTACGAATATATTGGAGCACTCTGTCTGCATATAAAGCTATTGTTCTGCCATGCATGCAAAATGTAATGAAAAACAGTGCTGTAATGTAAAATTACTTACAGTGATCAGAAGTTCTTCCTCACAGTCACGAAAGTTGCTGCCATCCATTTTCTCCAGTCTCAGGAAACTTCTAGCAGCTTGAAAAATTTAGCAAAAGTGAGCCACCCCTGTATTGCGTGCGTAATACGCACATATTACATTGCCGATTTTCGCAATCAATAAAATAATGACTGGAGATCAAAAATTCTAGAATTTGAAAATTTATGGCGAATATTAGGCCAAAAATTCGCAAAATATAGCGAAAACGAATATTGCCTATGCTGCTCATCACTAGAGGGATTGATGAGATGAGTATGTCCTTTTTAAAAAAAAAAAAAAATGATGAGATCTGAATTGATGTCTTATAAAAAAAAATACCAGGTAAACAACTTCTTTAAAGAGCAGGAACAACCCTATTAAAGTGAAGATACTGCGTGATAGTGTTGACTCTACTGATTAAAATGATAACTGTCTTGTAAAAATAAGCCCAAAAACGTATTCTTATGCAAATAAGGACTTCAGTGCACTCAGGGGCGTGGCCAGCACTGAGAAGCTGAAGTGCACCAGTGGGCTAAGTCCCACCCCTGGGAGACAGAAGACCTAATTTGCATAAAGAATAATAGTGTTTGTTCTCAGGAACCAATTTTCACAAGACGTATAATTTTAATCAGCCTGAGCAACCCTATCAGGGAGTATACCCGCATTGGCCATTTTCGTATTTTTTTTCTGTTACAGCATTTACTGTATGGGATAAATATCTTAATATTATATTAGTTTGGGCATTTTAGGACATGGGGATGTTAATGGATTTTATTTTATTGTTAATTTTTATTTTTTATATAGGGAAAGGGAGGTGATTTTGAATTTTTATATTTCTTTTATATTTACATTTTTATATACCCCTAGGGGACTTTAACATGCAATTGTCTGATAACTCCTCCCATAGACTGCAATGATTTAACACTGCAGCCTATGGGAGATTCACTATGTTCCTTTGGAGCCCTCCCACAGGCAGGAACTTCATTATGGCAGGCCTCAGAGCATTCAGAAAGCCTGAGGCTGCCATAGCATAGCATAGCAGGCCCCAGGATCACAGCATTTCCGGGAAAAGACTTTAGATTCCGTAGTCGCAATATTGCCGCTCATGGACAATGCTTTCGGGTGTCTGCTGTGTAAAACAGCAGGCACACAGTGGCTATGGCACCGGAGGGCTCCTGAGTGGGTGCCATATTTAATCTATGTACTGCAGATGTCGGGAAGAGGTTAACGATGTTATTTCCAAGACCGCTAAAAAAGGCAGAGATGCTATTAAAAAACAAAAAACAAAAAAAAATACCCTGCCATTTGAGCTCTGCCACTCTGTTTCTCTACACCAGTCATTCTTTCTGATGCTGCACTACCCAATGTGATCACTGCGGCCAATCAGTGGTCCTATAGGGCAGTTGTCTATGTTCTTGCTGCATGGCCAGTCTGCCTGCAGCAATGATATCTCCGACCACCCCCTGTGACCGCTGAGGCCAGTGGATGGCTGCAATGATCACATGAGGTAGTCGGTGACATCATCAATACAGCATCTAAAACAAAAACTGACGAAGAGCAATAGAGTGGCAGAAATAGAATGGCAGATTGCTTTTTTTTATAGCATTTTCTACCTTCAGACAGTTTTTTGATGATTCCTTGAAAACCTCTTTAGCTGTATACAGTAAGCCCCTATGCTCCCTCTATTATCATTGAACTCTAGGCAGGGGATTTAAAGCTGTAAAAACAATGTTCTGACCACTATGCTTCCCTCAGAGTATTATAAAACTACCCCCCTGAAGTGACCACTAGGGGAGCTCAGTGCGTTGGAATTTACACAATTACCATTGACTGCAATAGAAGTTGTCAAATCTATTTGCACTGAGCCCCCCCCCCCCCCCCCCCCCCTACTTGTGGCTGCATGAAAATGCAATGCTTTTATGTCAGGAACAAAAGAAGGAGTTCAGCACCAGACCCCCTACTCCACTCTCCATGGGACCCGTAGCATGGTCTGCCTCCATGGAAGGTATGCCGCTGCTCTAAGGACTATAAAGGGGAACTGCTGCAGTCTTCCAGTGCTTGGTTATCAGCCTCCGGACTGAGCTTCATGGCTATTTTTCTGTGTGCATTTTCTGTGATTTCATGTATTTGATCCAGTTGCCTGGATTAATTTCACTTGACTTTCCATGTACCAAGCCATGGCCCAATGTTTGACCTTGCCTTTGCAGTGACCAGGTTTGCGGTGGCCCCAACCAATGTTCCTTCTAAGCCTTTGCAGTTACTGAGCGGAGCTGGTAGGCCGATACATTGTGAAAAGGTGGGCAATCTGTTAATAAGGGTGCATAGCCATGTAGCAACCACCGAGTACATCTGCAATACTGTGTGACTATCATATAAAGGGTTATTCCCAACTCTGACTTTTCTGTGGATATGCCATAAAAGTCCAATAGACGCTGACTCTGCTGCTGTGTATGAAGAGGTGGCTCCACATGTGTGGCTCTCTCCATTTACTTCTATGGCAGAATGGGACCTGTGGTGGAACCTGTATATATCGGACTCCTGTGGATATGCCATAAAAGTCTTACCTACAGTCCTATGTAACAGCACAGATAACATAGGGATAACTCTTTGAGTACAGATAATGTAGTAGGTGCCACCTGCAGTCCCATGTAACTTCACAGATAACACAGTGATAACTCAGAGTATAGATATTGTAGTAGATGTCATCTGCAGTCCTATGTACCACCACAGATAACACAGTGATAATCCTCTGAGTACAGATAATGTAGGAGAGGTCACCTGCAGTCCTGTGTAACGCCATCGATAACACAGTGATATCTCTCTGACTACATATAATGTAGTAGATGTCTTCTGCAGTCCTATGTGACACCACAGATAACACAGTGATAACTCTCTGAGTACAAATAATGTAGTAGATATCAACTGCAGTCCTATGTAACACCACAGATAACACAGTGATAACTCTGAGTACAGATAATGTAGTAGATGTCACCTGCAGTCCTATGTGTGGGGCTATAAGATGGCACTGCCTCCTCCTTTTTGCCATGCTGCTGCTGTGACCTTCTCTTCTTCTGGTAGCAAGAGGACGGAGAAAGCGCCAGCTTTGAGCGCCACATTGAACATCCTCGTGTCAGAATATTTATGAGCACTAATCCAAGATCCAAGACTGGGTCTTCAGCAGTGAATGGGCCAACACTACTTTGGATCCCCTGGATACTGTCAAGGTGTCACCACGTGTTGCTCCTCTCTGGAGGAGCTAGTAAGGTGTGGTGCACCCCAATGGGAAATAAGTCCAAAGACTCAGGGTCTGCAGTAAATCAGTGTGCTTCTTTACTGTGAAAGTGCAAAACAATAGAGACAAGGTACTGAGATGGCTTCACCAGTCTCCTGGCAGAAGAAGGTTCCGTACTAAGGAACCTATCCTAGCTATCCCTCTCTCTCTCTCTCTTTTAGAAGGGTGATACGATGGCTAAAGAGCTGATGGCCCACGATCCAGCAGGCTATTCCCGTCTCAGCGTCTTCATCTGCTTCTGGTCACTCGTGAAGTTTGGCAGAGTCTCTTCTACCAAACACATTGTTTGCTATTTGCAGATCTTGAGGGGCTCTGACTATTCTACTTTTACACAGTTTCTAACAGATCCAGAACCTTTTAATGTGAGGGGTGAAACTGGAAAAACACAGCCTAACAATGTTGCAGTTCAAGGCTGCCATAGACTTGTATTGTGCCTCAATAAGCCAGTGGGAATGACTAAGCCATTTCCAGACGTAAATACCCGTCTGATATAGCTAAACCAGATGGTCAAAAGTTCACTGTGTCTGTTTTTCACCACTGCAAAACTCATCTCTTAATAGTCCCTTATAACAGCAGTGGAAAATTACTAGCTTCTCAGTGTACAGACTGGAAAGTCTCAAAGTCTCTCAGTATTAACTGGCTGTGCATTAACCCTTTCCACAGTGCAGTGCTAATACAGTGCAAATGAACAGGATATATTACAATAAACATATAAAATGCAGTTCAACAATATAAACAGTATAAATCATAAATCATACTGTAAGTTAACTTTTCAAAGTGCACTAAAGTAGTAGAGTTGATAGCTTTACATAGCAGCAATAGGGGCAAATGTCCACAAATGTCTATACTCCAAAGTATCCTTGCTCCAAAGCATTACACCTTCCGATGAAGATCTTTTGCCTGTTGTTGACCCAAAACTAATAACCTAATAGTCCTGGAACTGTTTCTGCCAAGTTGCTTCAACATCAAGTCCAATGCTGTTGGAATAGAAGCCGTAGAGAGTGTCACAGAAAATTGACCTTTATGTTAATGTGAACCCACTTTGATTGGGCTTAAAGAGTTTATCCCAAGAAGAATATTATGTTTATTTAAATAAAGCTCCAAATTTTAACTTAAAGGGGTATTCCCATCTCATACATTAGGGGCATAACGCTAGGATCGCCTATCACCTATGGGACCCGTACCTATACTGAGAACCGAGTCGGAAAAGTCTGGGATGGCGCACACGCGCATGCGTGGCCGCCTTGCAGTCATTCCTGTGAGGGAGACGAAAATAGCTGATCAGCACAATTGGCTATTTTCGGAAGTCTCATTGAAATGAATGGGAAGCACACCGCGTAAGCGTGGCCACCGCTCTATTCCCTTCTATCGGTCTGATGGAACTAGCCGAGACAGCTCTGGGCCC
Organism: Bufo bufo; assembly: GCF_905171765.1. Taxonomy (NCBI): domain Eukaryota; kingdom Metazoa; phylum Chordata; class Amphibia; order Anura; family Bufonidae; genus Bufo; species Bufo bufo. Next base: position 49,627,564 of record NC_053390.1, read on the forward strand.
CGCACCTATCAGACAGTGCGGGGATAGCCTAGCGATATGCCAACAATAGCTGAGATGGGAATACCCCTTTAATTAAAAACAAAAAATATAGTGAATAGTTATGACATTTATTTACCTAACATGGCACCACCTTGTGCTGAAAGTGTATAGCAAAGTGCATATCCACCTAATGAGCTGGGTGCTGCTGGTCACCCATGCTCCATCACTCTCCTCACAGCCATATCTCTGGATAGTCATCCTCTGTTCACTGCAGGTCCAACAAAAATAGCTTTCTGCTCCGCTTGTGATGGAGAGCCTCTGCAATACATGGCAGTAGAGTTGTGCCGACACCTGGATGTTCGGGATCGGCAGGTTCGGCCGAACTTGAAAAAAAAGTTGACCCCAAACCCCATTGAAGTCAATAGGGACCCGAACTTTTGGGCACTAAAATGGCTCTAAAATAGTCCTGGAAAGGGCTAGAGGGCTGCAAAAGGCATCAAAATGTGCTTAAGAGCATGACAACTGTTCTGCAAACAAATGTGGATAGGGAAATTGTAGCGGAGGGGTAGCACGATCCACAAGGTCTCCGCTGGTAGACAGGAAAAGCAGGCAATGATCCAAATAGGCCGGTACAGCATACAATCCCTCCCTCCCAAGAACTGTAACGGAACGCCTAGCACCCCGACCGGGTACCTCCGTCGATAGTTGCTCCAAGTGCTTCCAGAGGACTCCAAGCACTCCACTTGACCCCGTCAGCACTGCAGACCCCACGAACCGCCGAAGCTTGGTGGAGGTCTCGCCGTCTCCTACCCACCCTGGACCTATGACAAGGCTCCAGTGGGTGAACCTCTCCTATATCCAGAGGCAGGAACCAGGAACAGCTCTTACAAGAGCTAGGAGTTATAGCCAGGGGAGTATACAGCGTATAGCAATCCCCCACACATGAGACGAGGCTCTATGTTGAATGTAAAACAGGAACTCTCTTTATTTTAACACACAAGCATTTTATACACATCTTCCAACAAAGTTACCACCCCAGGGTTTTGTAAAAACAGCCAATAACCACGTACAATACACTCAGACACTCCCACACAAAATCCTCCCCTCTGTCCGTGATAGAATTACCTCACACTGGGTTGATGACTCAAACATACAATGTCCCACCCTTTACAATACACATAGACATTTAACACATTCCCAGACAGCTCAAGTCTGAGTGCATATCATTAGTTGAATGCCGCTCAGAATACACAAATACAATACAATTAGCTATCTGGGTGCCCTCACATAACATACAATACAATTGCATGAATGCTGGCGGTTTTCATGCCGCCAGCATAGGAACGTTACAGCCCACCTGAACCATATTACACAAAACATATATACGCTTGGTTCTTTAAAGTGGCATACACATATGCAATAACATTGTACATACAGGAATGACAATATACAGTGGCTGGGTTTGCCACAATGCTCCCCCAGAACCAAGCCGGCATACCCAGTTTGATCCTAACGGATCGGCTTGGGGATGTCCGGAGGAGTACTCAGAGTGGTTAGGTGGTGCTGTGGTGCGAGCCTGTTGCCGTGTCTCAACCGGATAAGCTTCATGGCTGATGGACTGGGGAACAAAAGCTGAAGTCAGCTCCCCCAGGTCGTTGCCCAAAATAACGTCTGCGGGTAAGTCCTGCATCAGGCCCACCTCCACATTCCCATTCCCCGCTCCCCAATTCAGGTGGACTTTGGCCGTGGGGATCTTGTAGATCGCTCCCCCTGCTACACGCACTGCCACGCCCTCCCCCGTGAGGTTGCCTTTGGGTACTAGGTGGTTGCGGACCAGTGTTATAGTAGCCCCAGAGTCTCGTAACCCCTGTACCTTTCTCCCCTCCACCTGTACCTCTTGTCGGTGCCCTTGGCGGTTGTCAGAGGCGGCTTGGATAGGGTTCACCTCATGTAGTGTGCCCAGGGGTTCCTCGGTGGAAGCTAGGACCTCGGGTACTCTGTAGGGTTCCGCTTGGGCACAATGAACCGCTGCCCGGTTGTTGGGTACCGGGGGGTTCCAGCTGGGCCGTGGTCGGTTGCGGGGACAGTCCCGCTGCATATGTCCCTGTTGGTTACAGGTGTGGCATCGTATCGGGGGGCGAGCTTGATACCTGGGGGTGTAGGTGTTATTGCTTACCCCCGGGCGTGCTGGAACGGCTGTGTTTACGGTTGGTACTGGTGTGGTAGATCCATAGATTGGTGTCGATTGAGTGCGCTGTTCCCTCCTGGTATCCTGGAACTCATCTGCTAGCTTGGCTGCGTCTTGTAGGGTGCGTGGCTTCCGATCCCGCACCCAATTCTGCAGGTGCGCGGGTATCCCGTCAAAGAACTGCTCCATTACCATGAGTTGGAACAGGTCTTCCAGGGTGTTAACTTGGGTGGCCTCCAACCACCCCTTTGCCGCTCGTTGTAGGCGGTGTGCCCATTCTGTGTGAGTGTCTCTTGTGAGCTTTTTAATGTCTCTGAACTTTAGTCGGTAGGCCTCGGAGGTAATCGCATACCTAGCTAAAATGGCCTGTTTTACTTTGGCATAGTTTGTACTGTCCTCGTCAGGTACGGCACGATATGCCTCTGCGGCGCGACCAGATAGTCTCCCTGCCAGTAGGGGTACCCGATCCTCCACACTTATATTGTGCAACTGGCATAACCGTTCAAAATCCTGCAGGTAGTCATCTACCTCACCTTCCGCTTCCGAATAGCTCTTAAAAGCTTGGTAGGGAATTTTAGCTTTCCCTGGCAGGATGTTAACAGGCGTCGTAGCTCTTTCTCCAGTCTGCTGGTTCATCTGCGACCTCCGAAGCATGATGTATTCCTGCACATCTCCAAAAACTCGGTCAGCCATCTGGTCATATAGCGCTGGTGGAAGTAGAGCCATCCTGCTCCTGTATTCCTTCTCAAATTCTGTTGGCTCCTCCTCCCTTGGAGGTGCTGCAGCAGCCGCGGCTCTGTCTCCTTCCATTAGCTCTGTGATTAATATAACCTTTGTCTTGTTGCTGGCTACTGTTCCCCTTGCCTCCAGTAACTCTTTCAAAGTACTTCGTTTCAAAAGTGCATAATTCGTGCCCATTCACCGGCCGTTCGTGAGTTTCCACGTGTTCCCGGGTTCCGTTTTCAACCGAATGAGTAAACTCACGAATTGCTGCTTCCTTTCTTCTATTCGCTAGAATTCTGCCGAAAGTTGCTTTGCTGGGTAGTCGAAATCCCGTTGCTTGCCACCAATTGTAGCGGAGGGGTAGCACGATCCACAAGGTCTCCGCTGGTAGACAGGAAAAGCAGGCAATGATCCAAATAGGCCGGTACAGCATACAATCCCTCCCTCCCAAGAACTGTAACGGAACGCCTAGCACCCCGACCGGGTACCTCCGTCGATAGTTGCTCCAAGTGCTTCCAGAGGACTCCAAGCACTCCACTTGACCCCGTCAGCACTGCAGACCCCACGAACCGCCGAAGCTTGGTGGAGGTCTCGCCGTCTCCTACCCACCCTGGACCTATGACAAGGCTCCAGTGGGTGAACCTCTCCTATATCCAGAGGCAGGAACCAGGAACAGCTCTTACAAGAGCTAGGAGTTATAGCCAGGGGAGTATACAGCGTATAGCAATCCCCCACACATGAGACGAGGCTCTATGTTGAATGTAAAACAGGAACTCTCTTTATTTTAACACACAAGCATTTTATACACATCTTCCAACAAAGTTACCACCCCAGGGTTTTGTAAAAACAGCCAATAACCACGTACAATACACTCAGACACTCCCACACAAAATCCTCCCCTCTGTCCGTGATAGAATTACCTCACACTGGGTTGATGACTCAAACATACAATGTCCCACCCTTTACAATACACATAGACATTTAACACATTCCCAGACAGCTCAAGTCTGAGTGCATATCATTAGTTGAATGCCGCTCAGAATACACAAATACAATACAATTAGCTATCTGGGTGCCCTCACATAACATACAATACAATTGCATGAATGCTGGCGGTTTTCATGCCGCCAGCATAGGAACGTTACAGCCCACCTGAACCATATTACACAAAACATATATACGCTTGGTTCTTTAAAGTGGCATACACATATGCAATAACATTGTACATACAGGAATGACAATATACAGTGGCTGGGTTTGCCACAGAAATGACTTAAAATAACATAAAATACTGAAAAATTCTAAATAACAATCTGGATCTAGGAGTAGGAGGTTGAGGAGGCGGTGGATGGGTGGATGTGGCGGTCTAGGTTGACGTGGCGGTGTAGGTGGAAGCGGCGGTGAAGGAGGAATAGGTAGCCAACACTGATTTGTGTTATTTATTTTTTTTAAATTGGGGTATCCCCCGAAATATTGGGACATATAACAAAATAAAACAAAGAATAAGTGCACTTGAGTACAAGAATGGATGGGTGAGGCTGGTATAAATGTCTATTCTGCACAAGGTACGGACAAGTCCTGTGGGATCCATGCCTGGTTCATTTTAATAAAAGTAAGCTTGTCCACATTGGCTGCGGCCTGTGATAATGCTCTCTGCCGTGCTAAACACACGTTCACACTATACACTGGCTGCAGGGCAGGTCAGCAGCTCCAAGGCTGACAAAGCTTTTCCACATTTTGGCCATGCTAACCCTGCCTTCTCAGGTGCTGGCGGTGCCCCAGCTGCGTTGGCGACCTCTTCCTCCTCCTCTGCCTTCGCCTTGTGCTTCCACTGTGCCCCCGCTGTCAGGTGGGAATGCTATCATCAGCGTTCGCTTGTAGTCGCGCATCTTCCGATCAGTAACAGATGTTTTCACTAAATTTAGTTCCCTGTCACCAATGCAGAGCAGGGGTTCATTCACGGCAAAAGGGGGTTCATGTCACCCAGCAATAGAACAGAGAATTTTTAGAGACTTAAGCCCCTGTCACCCAGGCACAGCAGGGGTTTGTATACGCCAAAAATGGTAAAATGTCACCCGACAATTGAAAATAAGATTTTTTTCAATTTAGGGCACAAAAATTGGCCTTTTTTAAATTAAAATGGCTCTAAAATAGTCCTTGAAAAGGCTAGAGGGAAGTAAAAGGCAGTACAATGTGCTTAAGAGCATGGCAACTGCTCAAATGTGGATAGGGAAATAACTTAAAATGAAATAAAATAACTAAAAATTACAAATTATTAACCTGCAACTCAGAGAAGGAGGTGGATATGGAGTCGGAGGTTGAGGAGGAGGTGAATAAGGTGTTGTAGGTGGAGGCAGCAATAGAGGAGGAGGAGGAGGCAGCCAACAATGTTTTTTTTTATTTTTTATTGGGGTAGGTAGCCCCCAAAATATTGGGACAAGTAAAAAAAAAGAAAACAAAGAATCATTGCACTTGACTTGAGTACAAGAATGTATATTTGATGGTGGTATAAATGTCTATTCTGCACAAGGTACAGACAAGTCTTGTGGGATCCAAGCCTGGTTCATTTTAATGAACGTGAGCTTGTCCACGTTGGCTGTGGACAGGCGGCTGCGTCTGTCTGTAATGACGCCTCCTGCCGTGCTAAATACACCTTCAGAGAGTACACTGGCTGCAGGGCAGGCCAGCACCTCCAAGCAGGGGCATAGCGTGGGGGGGGGGCCGTTGCCCCGGGCGCCACACTGCAGGGGGGCGCTGTCTGCTGGGCTGGCACAAGTTAAATCGCCGACGCTGTTTTTTTTTTTTTTTTTCACACAGCGCCCGGCTGCAGAGCAGAGTGAGGAGGCGAGGCGCCCACGGCAGTTCCTGATAGGCTCTGCCCACCTTCCAGGCGGGAAAGACAGTGCGGAGCCAGGAGCCGGAGCAAGAAGAAGCAGAAGATGGCTGCCGCACTGTCGCTGAATCAGTAGTAGACTGCAGTCCAGCCTAGAGACAGTGATTCAAGCGACCCTGAGACAGAGTGAGTGACGGTCAGTGTTACTGTCCCAGAGTCCCAAAGTCCCACCCTGAGTGTGTAATTAGGTCAGTAGTGACTAGTCGACTGTGTTGGCATGGGCTGAGGGCAGGCAGGTGTTAGGGGTAATATATGATAATATGAGTGAAGTGCCACTGTGCCAGTCAGTGCCATGAGAGCCAGACCAAGGCTGCCAAGCAGATGGCACCATGGCACTGCAGTCAGAGTGCTGGTGAGGGATGACCAGGGACACTGAGACAGTATGCCTCTCTGGGATGCCATCTGCCCATCTCTGCTGTCCATATACTAGGCCTACCCTGGTATATGGACAGCAGAGTTGGGCAGCTGGCATCCTCTGGGCAGTACTGTCTCTCTGGTCATCCTTCACTGAGTGTGAGTCACTCAGCGCTGATAGCCAAGCACCAGGCAGTGAAGTGCTATGAGAGCCAGGCCAAGCAGGACCGTGGCAGTCAGGGTGCTGGTGAAGGATGACCAGAGAGACAGTACTGCCCAGAGGATGCCATCTGCCCATCTCTGCTGTCCATATACCAGGCCAGGCCTACCAGCATTACCCCTTGATATACCACCTGCCCGCCTGGTCACCCCACCTAACACTCAGGGAGACAAGTGACTCAGACTGTTAGGTGTGGGGTGACCAGGCGGTATATAAAGGGGTAATACTGGTAGGCCTGGTATATGGACAGCAGAGATGGGCAGATGGCATCCTCTGGGGGTTGTATCTTACATGGGACTATATGCTGGAGGAGCTGAAGGGAGAGTGATGTATTTTACATGGGACTGTATGCTGGAGGGGCTGAAGGCAGGGCAGTGATGAATCTTACATGGGACTGTATGCTGGAGGAGCGGAAAGGCAGGGGGAGTGATGTATTTTACATGGGACCGTTTGCAAGAAGGAATGAAGGCAGGGGGATTGATGTATCTTACACGGGACTGTATGCTGGAGGAGCTGAAGGGGGCCATAATTATTATCATTAATACTACAGAGGTGGTCATTATAATAATAGTAATACAGAGGGGGCCATTATATATTATAATTATACAGAGAGCATTATACTTATGGGCACTACAGGGGAAGGGGAGGTCTGTTATCTGAGAATGATAGTAAAGTGAGGAATCTAAAACATTTTCTGCGAAACTTTACAGAGACGAGACGCAGCTGAAAGAAGGTGTCATGACGGTCCTATCTCTGAATGAAGATGCTGAGGAAAGTCTACATCACAGGAGATGTCACTGGATGTAACAGGTATGTGGTGCTGTATTCTACTGTATATTTCATAGCAATGTATGTTATGTCCATCCAAATATCTGTTTCACGGTAGGGTAGGGGGGGAGGGGATATATAGAATTTGGCCCACACTGCCTCAGCCCGGCCCCAGACTTGAGGTCACACTGGGCGTGTTCTGAATTCTGGGGGCTCACACCCATCTACTACATTATCTGTACTCAGAGAGTTATCACTGTGTTATCTGAGGTGTTACATAGGACTGCAGGTGACATCTACTACATTATCTGTACACAGAGAGTTTTCACTGTGTTATCTGTGGTGTTACATAGGACTGCAGGTGACATCTACTACATTATCTGTACTCAGAGAGTTATCACTGTGTTATCTGTGGTGTTACATAGGACTGCAGGTGACATCTACTACATTATCTGTACTCAGAGAGTTATCACTGTGTTATCTGTGGTGTTACATAGGACTGCAGGTGACATCTACTACATTATCTGTACTCAAAGAGTTATCACTGTGTTATCTGTGGTGTTAGATAGGAATACAGAAAAACAATCAGGTGGTCTCTAGGACCTTAGCGTGTTTTTGCAACCTCACTGGCAGTACATTAAAATGAAGTCTTTGTTATGATTTCTAAAATAACATATACATTTCTTGGGATCAGGTGGTTAAAAATTCTCAGGAATGCATTATAAACGGGATGTGGTATCTAATACTAAAGTGTGATTACCCTCTTGACTGATGTATCCCCCAAGGGATCGGGGTACACTCAGGGTGCCTGGGTACATCTATTGTGGATCCCTAAATAACATTCCTGCCTAAAATCTGAAACCTGCTTCCCTACATGTTTCGCCGAGAGATTCGGCGTCTTCAGGGGAAACTAACAGGTGTTTAATAGTGGTAGATAGGAATACAGGTGACATCTACTACATTATTTGTATAAAAAAAAGGAGCGTGGTCACAGGTTGGGGGGGGCGCAATACTTGGCTTGCCCCGGGTGCTGGCTACCCACGCTACGCCACTGCCTCCAAGGCATACAGGGCAAGCTCTGGCCATGTGGACAATTTGGAGGCCCAGAAGTTGAATGGGGCAGAACCATCAGTCAGTACGTGTAGTCGTGTGCACAGGTACTGTTCCACCATGTTGTTCAAATGCTGCCTCCTGCTAACACGCTCCATATCAGCAGTTGGGGCCGGTTGTTGCGGCGAGGTGACAAAGGTTTTCCACATGTCGGCCATGCTAACCCTGCCTTCTGAGGTGCTGGCGCTGACACAGCTGCGTTGGCGACCTCTTCCTCCTCCCCTGCCTTCGCCTTGTGCTTCCACTTGTCCCCCGGCGTCAGTCGGGAATACTCTCAGGAGCGTGTCTACCAGCGTGCGCCTGTAGTCGCGCATCTTCCGATCACGCTCCAGTGAGGGAATTAAGGACGGCACATTGTCTTTGTACCGGAGATCCAGCAGGGTGGCCACCCAGTAGTCAGCACACGTTAAAATGTGGGCAACTCTGCAGTTGTTGCGCAGGCACTGCAGCATGTAGTCGCTCATGTGTGCCAGGCTGCCCAGAGGTAAGGACAAGCTGTCCTCTGTGGGAGGCGTATCGTCTGCGTCCTCCGTATCCCCCCAGCCACGCACCAGTGATGGGCCCGAGCTGCGTTGGATATGACCCCGCTGTGAACATGCTTCATCCCCATTCCCATCCTCCTCCTCCTTCTCCTCGTCCTCCAGTAGTGGGCCCTGGCTGGCCAAGTTTGTACCTGGCCTCTGCTGTTGCAAAAATCCTCTTTCTGAGCCACTTCTAAAAGACTGGCCTGAAAAGTTATAGAGATGACCCCTCTTCCTCCTCCTCGTCCTGGGCCACATCATCTTCCATCATCGCCCTAAGTGTTTTCTCAATGAGACATAGAAGTGGTATTGTAACGCTGATAACGGCGTCATCGCCACTGGCCATGTTGGTGGAGTACTCGAAACAGCGCAACAGGGCACACAGGTCTCGCATGGAGGCCCAGTCATTGGTGGTGAAGTGGGGCTGTTCCGCAGTGCGACTCACCCGTGCATGCTGCAGCTGAAACTCCACTATGGCCTGCTGCTGCTCGCACAGTCTGTCCAGCATGTGCAAGGTGGAGTTCCACCTGGTGGGCACGTCGCATATGAGGCGGTGAGCGGGAAGGCCGAAGTTACGCTGTAGAGCAGACAGCCGAGCGGCGGCAGGATGAGAACGCCGGAAGCGCGCACAGACGTCCGCACTTTATGCAGCAGCTCAGACATGTCGGGGTAGTTGTAAATTAATTTCTGCACCACCAAATTCAGCACATGCGCCAGGCAAGGGATGTGCGTCAAACCGGCTAGTCCCAGAGCTGCAACGAGATTTCGCCCATTATCGCACACCACCAGGCCGGGCTTGAGGCTCACTGTCAGCAACCACTCGTCGGTCTGTTGTTCTATACCCCGCCACAACTCCTGAGCGGTGTGGGGCCTGTCCCCCAAACACATCAGTTTCAGAATGGCCTGCTGACGTTTACCCCTGGCTGTGCTGAAGTTGGTGGTGAAGGTCTGTCGCTGACCGGATGAGGAGGTGGTAGAAGAGGAGGAGGAAGCCGAGTAGGAAGAGGAGGCAACAGGAGGCAAAGAATGATGCCCTGCGATCCTTGGCGGCGGAAGGACATGCGCTAAACAGCTCTCCGCCTGGGGCCCAGCCGCCACTACATTTACCCAGTGTGCAGTTAGGGAGATATAGCGTCCCTGGCCATGCTTACTGGTCCACGTATTTGTGGTTAGGTGGACCTTGCCACAGATGGCGTTGCGCAGTGCACACTTGATTTTATCCGATACTTGGTTGTGCAGGGAGGGCACGGCTCTCCTGGAGAAGTAGTGGCGGCTGGGAACGACGTACTGTGGGACAGCAAGCGACATGAGCTGTTTGAAGCTGTATGTCTCCACCAGCCTGAATGACAGCATTTCAAAGGCCAGTAGTTTAGAAATGCTGGCATTCAGGGCAAGGGATCGAGGGTGGCTAGGTGGGAATTTACGCTTTCTCTCAAAGGTTTGTGAGATGGAGAGCTGAACGCTTTCGTGTGACATGGTGGAGATGCTTGGTGACGGAGGTGGTGTTGCTGCTGGCACATCCTCTGTTTGCTGGGCGGCAGGTGCCAACGTTCCTCCAGAGGCGGAGGAAGAGGCCGAGGCAGCAGCAGAAGAGGGAGCAGGAGGGGCCTGAGCCCTTTCTTGGTTTTGAAGGTGCTTACTCCACTGCAGCCCGTGTCTCGCATGTAGATGCCTGGTCATGCAGGTTGTGCTAAGGTTCAGAACGTTAATGCCTCGCTTCAGGCTCTGATGGCACAGCGTGCAAACCACTCGCGTCTTGTCGCCAGCACATTGTGTGAAGAAGTGCCATGCAAGGGAACTTCTTAAAGCTGCCTTTGGTGTGCTTGGTCCCTGTTGACGGTGGCCAGTAGCAGGCAAACTGTTTTGGCACCTGTGTTTCGTCATCATCAGAGACGTGCTGAGGTGGTATTCCCATGTCCTCATCAGGAAACATAAGTGGTTGTGCGTCAGTGCATTCTATGTCTTCCACCCCTGGGGAAGGGCTAGGTGGATGCCCTTGGGAAACCCTGCCAGCAGAGTCTTCAAACAGCATAAGAGACTGCTGCATGACTTGAGGCTCAGACAGGTTCCCCGATATGCACGGGTGTGATGTGACAGACTGATGGGCATGGGTTTCAGGCGCCACCTGTGCGCTTTCTGCAGAAGACTGGGTGGGAGATAATGTGAACATGCTGGATCCACTGTCGGCCACCCAATTGACTCGCGCCTGTACTTGCTCAGGCCTTACCATCCTTAGAACGGCATTAGGCCCGACCAAATATCGCTGTAGATTCTGGCGGCTACTGGGACCTGAGGTAGTGGGTTCAGTAGGACGTATAGCTGTGGCAAAACGGCCACGTCCTCTCCCTGCACCAGAGGCTCCACCAACACCACCACCACGACCATGACCGCGTCCCTTATTAGATGTTTGCCTCATAGTTAGCGTTTACAAAGCAAAGTAAAAAGTGGTTAAGTATGTTAAAAATAATTAACCGCCAATATATATATATATATATATATATATATAAAGGGTATTGCACTCTATTTTTTTTTTAACTCTATATGACAGCGGTATTTGTGGCCTAAATGTGACAGTCACTTATGCTTGTCTAATCCCAGATGTGCAGTATATTAGAGGGTTTTTTCACCCCAGTAACCAAAAATCTGTATTTCTCGCCTAAATGTGACAGTCACTTATGCACGTCTAATCCTAGATGTACAGTATATCAGAGGCTTTTTTCACCCCAGTAACCAAAAGCCGTATTTCTGGCCTAAATGTGACAGTGACTTATGCACGTGTAATCACAGATGTGCAGTATATTAGAGGCTTTTTTTCACCCCAGTAACCAAAAAGCTGTATTTCAGTCCTAAATGTGACAGTGACTTATGCATGTGTAATCACAGATGTGCAGTATATTAGAGGTATTTTTTACCCCAGTAACCAAAAAGCTGTATTTCTGTCCTAAATGTGACAGTGACTTATGCATGTGTAATCACAGATGTGCAGTATATTAGAGGCTTTTTTCACCCTAGTTTGCCAAAGCTGTATTTATGGCCTAAATGTGACAGTCATTTATGCACGTGTAATCACAGATGTGCAGTATATTAGAGGGTTTTTTCACCCTAACCAAAAAGCTGTATTTCTGTCCTAAATGTGACAGTGACTTATGCACGTGTAATCACAGATGTGCAGTATATTAGAGGGTTTTTTCACCCTAACCAAAAAGCTGTATTTCTGTCCTAAATGTGACAGTGACTTATGCACGTGTAATCACAGATGTGCAGTATATTAGAGGGTTTTTTCACCCTAACCAAAAAGCTGTATTTCTGTCCTAAATGTGACAGTCACTTATGCATGTGTAATCCCAGATGTGCAGTATATTAGAGGGTTTTTTCACCCTAACCAAAAAGCTGTATTTCTGTCCTAAATGTGACAGTGACTTATGCACGTGTAATCACAGATGTGCAGTATATTAGAGGGTTTTTTAACCCCAGTAACCAAAAAGCTGTATTTCTGTCCTAAATGTGACAGTGACTTATGCACGTGTAATCCCAGATGTGCAGTATATTAGAGGGTTTTTTCATCCCAGTAACCAAAAAGCTGTACAGTATTTCTGTCCTAAATGTGACAGTAACTTATGCATGTGTAATCCCAGATGTGCAGTATATTAGAGGGTTTTTTCACCCCAGTATGCCAAAGCTGTATTTCTGGACTTGCAGATAGCCTATGCTGGTGCACTATCGTTGCATAAAATGGCTGCCGATTATGTATTGATATTGACTAACTGAAGAAAAAAAGTTTGTTTTCAGCAGTAGTTGGCTCAGGGCAGGCTTAAAAAAATTGTGCACTGGTCAGCGCTGACCGCGGCATAGAAGATGCATGCGGCGGGTGAGGGAGCCCAACGGGTCCCGGCGCTGCTGTGGTGGGGACCCTATGGATGACAAGGTAGCTCGATGCCATGCACAGGCTGCCCAATGCCTTGCATGGCATCGGGTCCTGCATTCTACAGGGGCCGAGGAGATCCAGCTCCAGGCTCGTCTCCTAGGCAACCTGTTAGTGTATTACTCAGTGTAATACACTAACAGGCAATGCATTACAATACAGATGTATTGTAATGCATTGCAGAGCAGATCAGACCCTCAAAAGTTTAAGTCCCAGAGTGGGACAGAAATAAAAAAAATTTAAAAAGCAAAAAAAGTTTTTATAATTAAAAAAAAAGGGAAAAACACACATATTAGGTATCACTGCTATGGATGAGCGAATCGACTTCGTACAAGACATCCGAAGTCGATTCGCATAAAACTATGTTCTAATACTGTACGGTGCAGGAGCTCCGAACACATCATGAACAGCTCATGAACACCATTAATAGTCAGTGGGGGACGGATCCGTTTTCCATTGTGTCATAGAAAACGGATCCGTCCCCATTGACTTACATTGTGTGCCAGGACAGATCCGTCTCGCTCCGCACCACATGGCGGACAGTAAAACGATGCAGGCAACATTTTGGTGTCCGCCTCCAGAGCGGAATGGAGACTGAACGGAGGCAAACTGATGCATTCTGAGTTGATCCTTTTCCATTCAGAATGCATTAGGGCAAAACAGATCAGTTTTGGACCGCTTGTGAGAGCCCTGAATGGATCTCAAAAACGGAAAGCCAAAAGTAGCCTTAATTTGTACTGTAAAAAACCATTTCCCGAACTTGTGTTTGTTTCCAAATGGTACTTTGGAAACGAACCCGAGTTCGGGAAATGTTTTTTTACAGTACAAATAAATTTATGAAGTTATTACGCGAAGTATCATTGGAGCCAACACATTCTAATACTATACGGAGCTCCTCCTAATCACAGCGTCCGTAACGACCGGCTCTATAAATATATCACATGATCCACCTTGTCCGATAAACACCATTAAAAAAAAAAAAAACGGTCAAAAAAGACATTTTTGTCACCTTACATCACAAAAAGTGCAACACAAGTGATCAAAAAGGCGTATGTCCCACAAAATGAGTCTGGTTCTCACTGAGATCGTGAAAACTCAGATGCGATGGTATATTCTAACCCCCAGGCGTTCCCATGGTGACGGGGACGCTTGTCGGGGAGGAGTATGCCGAAGTGGAACAACTGTACAGATTGAAAAAAAAAAAAGACGAATATTCTAAAAAACGAATATATTCGATATAGTGCTATATATTTGCTTTTTAGAATATTCGTCATTTTTTCCATCTAAAGTCATGATTCCTCCCTGCTTAAAGGGATTCTGTCATCAGAAATTAGTCCTATAAGCTAAACATATGGCGATGTCCCTTGTATAACACTGAATCCTAAAGTGAGTTTATCAAATGCTCCTGTGGCTCTATATTTATAAAAAAAGAGGTTTATATCACCTGTCAATCACTTCAAAAGTGTCCAAGGGGATGTCTCATGGTGAAAGGTGCCCGACTGCAGCCATCTCGTTTAGGTGCCCAGCGCCACCTTCTGAGCTGAAATCGCCGCCCTCCCTTTCATTCGATCTGCCTACCTCAGGTGACTAACCTTCCTTGTGCCCAGCCGTGCCCAGCCACGCCCGCCTGTGAAGGAGCCCAGCACCGCCTATGTCTCCTCCTTTCATCAACGATAGATAGCCGTAATCTCGCGATGCGCGAGCTCGCGCATGCGCAGTGCCGGTATAGTGTTCCTTCCCTGTGCTGGCATCAGCCTCAGGGAAAGAACTGCGCATGCGCGAGCTCGCGCATCGCGAGATTACGGCTATCTATCGTTGATGAAAGGAGGAGACATAGGCGGTGCTGGGCTCCTTCACAGGCGGGCGTGGCTGGGCACGGCTGGGCACAAGGAAGGTTAGTCACCTGAGGTAGGCGGATCGAATGAAAGGGAGGGCGGCGATTTCAGCTCTGAAGGCGGCGCTGGGCATCTAAACGAGATGGCTGCAGCCGGGCACCTTTCACCATGAGACGTCCCCTTGGACACATTTTGAAGTGATTGGCAGGTGATATAAACCTCTTTTTTATAAATATAGAGCCACAGGAGCATTTGATAAACTCACTTTAGGATTCAGTGTTTTACAAGGGACAGCGCCATATGTTTAGCTTATAGGACTAATTTCTGATGACAGAATCCCTTTAAGTTACTTGTGGGCCAATGACTCATTGGCCCACAAGCAAGAAGCAGGGAGGAATCATGTATTCAGATGGGAAAAAATGACGAATATTCGCTATAACGAATATATAGCATTATATTCGAAATTTTCGCGAATTCTCGAAGTTGCGATATTCGAGATATAAATTTGCTATTCGAATATTCGCGCGCAACACTAGTCATAAGACTATGAAACCAATAGATGGCGCTGTTCATGAGTCATGAACAGCGCCATCTATTGGTTTCATAGTCTTATGACTAGTGTTGCGCGCGAATATTCGAATAGCAAATTTATATCTCGAATATCGCAACTTCGAGAATTCACGAAAATTTCAAATATAATGCTATATATTCGTTATAGCGAATATTCGTCATTTTTTCCCATCTGAATACATGATTCCTCCCTGCTTCTTGCTTGTTTACTACCACATGTGGGGTGTTTCTGTAAACCGCAGAATCAGGTTAATAAATATTGAGTTTTGTTTGGCTTAGAATGGATTAAATGGAAAATCTGCCAAAAAAGTGAAATTTAGAAATTTCATCTCCATTTTCCTTTAATTTTTGTGGAACACCTAAAGGGTTAACAAAGTTTGTAAAATCAGTTTTGAGCAACTTGAAGGGTGTAGTTTCTACAATGGGGTCATTTATGGGGGTTCCACTATTTAAGCCCGACAAAGTGACCTCAGAACTGAACTGGTCCTTAAAAAGTGGGTTTTGGAAATTTTCTTAAACATTTTAAGAATTGCTTCTAAACTTCTAAG
Source organism: Bufo bufo (assembly GCF_905171765.1). Taxonomy (NCBI): domain Eukaryota; kingdom Metazoa; phylum Chordata; class Amphibia; order Anura; family Bufonidae; genus Bufo; species Bufo bufo. Next base: position 49,643,195 of record NC_053390.1, read on the forward strand.
CCTTCTAACGTTCTAAAAAAATAAAATGACATTTACAAAATGATGCCAACATAAAGTAGACATATGGGGAATGTTAAGTAATAAATATTTTATGAGGCATCACTTTTGGTTTTAAAAGCAGAGAAATAAAAAAAAATTGCGAATTTTTCCAAATTTTTGGTAAATTTGGGATTTTTTCATAAATAAAGGTGAAATATATTGGCTCAAATTTATGACTGTCATAAAGTACAATGTGTCGCGAGAAAATTTAGACTAGAACCTTCAGAATCACAGGTGCATATCCATGAAGCAAACATAATTGCAAAAAAAAACTAAATGGCTGCACACCAATATATATCAAAACAATAGAGCTAAGAAATGGGGTCATTCTAGATAAAAGTGGTACAATGCCGACTATAAATGAGTATTGGAAGCTCTTAGCGCACATACGTGTCGGGCACATCTACCATGCGTCAAGGTGGCTTCCGCAGATGGGTCCCTATCACTAAATATACTGCCTCACTTTGGACTTACTAAAGCCTACAATATTCAGGGCAGTGTAGGAACCAGCTACATAAGTACTCTGCTCAGAAGTCCCAGGTAGATGGGCGTGTTCAGTCTAAAAGAGGTGCTACCCTCAATATATTTGTATATATAATGGTGTGCAGCCATTTTGTTTATTGTAATTATGTTTGCTTCTTGAATATGCACCTGTAATTCTGAAGGTTCTAGTCTAAATTTTCTTGCAATATATTGAGGGTAGCACCTCTTTTAGACTGAACACGCCCATCTACCTGGGACTTCTGAGCAGAGTACGTTTGTAGCTGGTTCCTACACTGCCCTGAATATTGTAGGCTTTAGTAAGTATGTGCGCTAAGAGCTTCCATTACTCATTTATAGTCGGTATTGTACCACTTTTATCTAGAATGACCCCCATTTCTTAGCTCTATTGTTTGTATATATAACCCTATGCATCCATTTTGTTTTTTGTAATGAAGTACAATGTGTCATGAGAAAACATTCTCAGAATGGCTTGGATAAATAAAAGTGTTTCAAAGTTATTACCACATAAAGAAACACATGTTAGATGTCAGATTTGAAAAAAAAAATGGCCTGGGCAGGAGGGCGAAAACTGGCCCGGGGTAGAAGGGGTTAAATAGGTTGTCCTCTTTTTTACTATTGATGACCTATCCTCAGGATAGGTCATCAATATCAGATCAGCGGGAGCCCGACCCCTGGCACCCCCGCTGTTCAGCTGTTTGAAGAGAAAGAAGCACTCTTATGAGCACTACCTTCTCTGCTCTGTTTACCTGCTCGCTGCAGCAATCGCAGTGGTGATCAATGTAATTACAACTATGGCTTCCCCATTGACTTCTATGGGATAGCTTCAACCTGTTCACTTAAATACCGACAGCTGATCGACAGGGGTGCTGGGTATCAGACCCCACTGATCTGATATTGATGACCTATCCTGAGGATAGATCATCTAGAGTAAAAAGCGGACAACCCCTTTAAGATATGGACAGTCGCCTTAAGCCATCTGTTGAAGGCACTATGCTAAAGTGAATTTAGATGCATTTTTAAACTTTTAATTTGAGACTCTCCAACAAACCTTTTGAACTAAAATATTAATAATTAGAGAAAGCAAATTAACAATAATCAAGGCTATTGTGTCCCCAGGTTGGTTCCAGAGGTTTCCAGGGAACGTAATAGTAACATAGGCTAAAAACAAAACAAAGGTCCTTCTAGTTCATCCTGTTATCCTGCAAAATGGGTATGAAAATGGGTAATATCTGAAAAACGGGTGGGTATGTCAAAAAGCAACATCATGGTGGTAGGAAGATCAATCAATTTTTTTGCATTATGAGATTGATGCATTACTTATTATTTTTGCTAAATGTTTTTTATTGTTTGTTTTATATTCTTTTTATTTATTTATTTATTTGTTAGTATTTGTCTACCAGACCAGATGACACCTAAGAATGTGGGATGGGTGATGTTTTCCTGACTCACCATCCCCATAAATCCTGCAATATACAGTGGATATAAAAAGTCTACACACCCCTGTTAAAATGTCAGGTTTCTGTGATGTAAAAAAATGAGACAAAGATAAATCATTTCAGAACTTTTTCCACCTTTAATGTGACCTATAAACTGTACAACTCAATTGAAAAACAAACTGAAATCTTTTAGGTGGAGGAAAGAAAACAAAAAAACTAAAATAATGTGTTTGCATAAGTGTGCACACCCTCTTATAACTGGGGATGTAGCTGTGTTCAGAATTAAGCAATCACATTCAGAATCCTGTTAAAAATGAGTCAGCATACACCTGCCATCATTTAAAGTGCCTCTGACTAACCCCAAATAAAGTTCAGCTGCTCTAGTTGGTCTTTTCCTGAAATTTTCTTAGTCGCATCCCACAGCAAAAGCCATGGTCCACAGAGAGCTTCCAAAGCATCAGAGGGATCTCATTGTTAAAAGGTATCAGTCAGGAGAAGGATACATAATAATTTCCAAGGCATTAGATATACCATGGAAGACAGTGAAGTCATCATCAAGTGGAGAAAATATGGCACAACAGTGACATTACCAAGAACTGGACGTCCCTCCAAAACTGATGAAAAGACGAGAAGAAAACTGGTCTGGGAGGCGACCAAGAGGCCTACAGCAACATTAAAGGAGCTGCAGGAATATCTGGCAAGTACTGGCTGTGTGGTACATGTGACACTAATCTCCCGTATTCTTCATATGTCTGGGCTATGGGGTAGAGTGGCAAGACGAAAGCCTTTTCTTACGAAGAAAAACATCCAAGCCAGGCTACATTTTGCAAAAACACATCTGAAGTCTCCCGAAAGCATGTGGTAAAAGGTGTTATGATCTGATGAAACCAAGGTTGAACTTTTTGGCCATAATTCCAAAAGATGTTTGGCGCAAAAACAACACTGCACATCACCAAAAGAACCCCATCCCCACAGTGAAGCATGGTGGTGGCAGCATCGTGCCAAGGGGCTGTTTTTCTTCAGCTGGAACTGGAGCCTTAGTTAAGCTAGAGGGAATTATGAACCGTTCCACATACCAGTTAATATTGGCACAAAACCTTCAGGCTTCTGCTAGAAAGCTGAACATGAAGAGGAACTTCATCTTTCAGCATGAAAACGACCCAAAGCATACATTCAAATCAACCAAGGAATGGCTTCACCAGAAGAAGATTAAAGTTTTGGAATGGCCCAGCCAGAGCCCAGACCTGAATCCGATTGAAAATCTGTGGGGTGATCTGAAGAGGGCTGTGCACAGGAGATGCCCTCGCAATCTGACACATTTAGAGTGTTTTTGCAAAGAAGAGTGGGCAAATCTTGGCAAGTCAAAATGTGCCATGCTGATAGACTCCTACCCAAAAAGACTGTAATAAAATCAAAAGGTGCTTCAACAAAGTATTAGTTTAAGGGTGCGCACACTTATGCAACCATATTATTTTATTTTTATATTTTTTCTTCCCTCTACCTAAAAGATTTCAGTTTATTTTTCAATTGAGTGGTGCAGTTTATAGGTCCCTTTAAAGGTGGAAAAAGTTCTGAAATGATTTATCTTTGTCTATTTTTTTTTTTACATCACAGAAACCTGACATTTTAACAGGGGTGTGTAGACTTTTTATATCCACTTTATGTAGAGAGAGCAAACCTTCACTTTACAGGGAAAGTCCAGTCAAAATCATTGTCAGAAATGTCAGATAGATATGCCTCCTATGCATCTATAACTTATCAGGTGACACATATCTGCTCTCCTCACAGCTCCATAGTAATCCAGAGCTTTATGTCCAGTGCTGACTGGAGGTAGCCAGTGTTTGGTCAGTGTCTAATCAGTGATTGTGAGCCAAAACCAGATGTGGACGCTACACAGAGATAAAGTATAATGGCAAGATTTCAGCCTTAACTGTGTTTTTGATCCACTCCTGGTTCACTTATCACACACTGACCAACCGCTCACTGAAGGCGACCTTAGGTTTCCTTAATCCACAATTCCTTAGGGAAACATTGGCCTATGAAGCTACTTATCTTCCAAATTTGCATTCTCGTTCAATTTTTTTTTTTATATTTACCTTTTTTTTTTTTTGCAATGAAAAACACCATTCAGCACCAGTTGTAGTTCCCAAATCCTGACTGTAGAGGGCGCACATTTGACACACACTATATATATATATATATATATATATATATATATATATATATATATATATATATATATATATATATATACATACCACTCACTTTCCCCGTGACCTAAATTGCCATACTGGGAAGAAAAAAAAAATAAATATGCCCCTTCTCTTTAATGCATCAACTATTATGTTGAGAGATTTTCACCACAGTTGATTAACCATTTCCTCATTTATATAGATGAACCCCTTTGAATTATGATTGCACCTCGGCAATGTACCGTCTACTGGGGAGGGGGATGTATATCTATTTCCCTTACGTCCTAACCAGCAGCACATGTGGGGTTTATCCGCCCCAGTGAAACTGGGGCGGATAAACCCCACATGTGCTGCTGTTAGGACTAAGGGAAAACAAATTATCGTTAATAAATTAACGCATTGTGCTGCCTTCCTCCTGGCACCCATACGTATATATTGTCCAAATATCTGTGTACAGTCATGGATCTGAGAATATCAGGGTAAGCAACAGTATGAACTGTGGAGCTATATCATTACTCAGCCCCACTATAGGATCATTAGGGACTGGTTATACAAGGATATTCTTTCTAGATTGGAAGCTCTGACAGGACGAGTTATCTTATCCCTTTATTATTTGTGGACAGTTAAGCCTAATTTGTTATTATTTTTATTTTATTTTTTGTTTTATATTTATTTATTTATTTATTTTTGTGTCTATTGTCTATAAATCTGACATATCCTGTCCATCATTATATGCACTCACATCGGTTCCCGTCCCATGGGGCTCACAATCTAATCTCCAGCATGCACACACACTCGCTCACTCTAGGGTCAATTTCATAGAAAGCCAATTAACTTACTTTTTTTCTAGATATTTTTTTATTTTCCAAAATATTTTCCAACCTATACTATTGCTATATCGTGATGGAATATTTTGATACTCAATAAATAAGGATTATTTGTATTATTCCAATAAATTATTTTTTATTTTTTTGTATTCTTTGCACCAAATTGCACATTGTCCAGTTTCTTTTTCTGTCAAATAAAATGATCCAATTTTGGAGGGTAAAAAATAGCAACCTAGAGACCGATGTAGCAGAGCTGACTGGGCGCAACCTGCGCTAATAACATGATGTATTATCTGTAGATTTTTATGCCGTTAAACCGGCTGCATGATGCTAGAGATATCATAATGCTTAATCAATAAAGCCCCAAAGCGTTTGCCGACTGTTTCAGCTCTGCTACATCAGCACATGCACGCTGCAAAGGGTTACCAGAGCATTATTGATTGCCTTTGTTTTTATGTACATTGTGCATGAGAACCTTTGTCAGATTACAGAGATTACACAAGTATCCCATGCTCGCCGTACCGCAATGAAATTTGCTAGCTAATGAAATTGCGACAACAAGGGCCGCGTAGCGCTCATATCACGGGCGTTATTCTGATATAGTTTTTTGAATGGCGACCTATTCAATGCGCTTGTGGCTGCTCCAGTTGTACTTGTTTTCAGCAAAACAGCTAAATTGGGCATCTATCACTCTCAATGATTGCTCAATGGATTCCCTATTTGTGCCTTGTGGTCCTTTGACCCCTAAGGGTCAGAGGTCACGGCAAACACATTTGGCCTGCTGCCTGTAATAACCTTTTAACCTTCATGGCCGTCAGAATATAAGGAATAGCTAATGTTTACCAAAGAGATAAAAACGTCACTTCTGCTATAATTGCGTTATAGTCTTAGCTACATTATAGCAAAGAAATACAATCAGGAATAGCATATGCATGGGGAGGGAAGATTAGGAGGAAGGGAAAGAAAATCCCAAAACTTTTTTTTAAGAATTGCAATTGTATTCCAAAATATCTATTGTGTGCAATATAAATGAGAGAAAGGCAGTAAAAAACAAACAAAGCTGAAACGATAAAAAAAATATTATTTCAGATGAGATTTAGTGTCATCTTTTTTTAGTTAAAAGGTTATAAACATGAATTTCTTATGTTTTTTTTTTTGCTTTTGAGTAAAATACAGAAAATGCATGCAGGGCGTAAATCACCTAACTGGTGTTTTATGTAAAGCTCCTTCTAGGCAAAATCAATCAATACCACGAATAAGAAAGATATAGTCCACAGCCATTATAAACTAAAACAGGAATAAAAAGAAAATAATAAAAGGATAAATATATAAATTCATAAATAAAGTCTAATAAAAATTAGACGAAGTTCACCATTCCCCTGCTTGGATTCAATATTTTAATTTTCAAACTATTTATTAGTAATACAAATTTTTGGGAAACTTTAAAATCTAGAAAATTGCATTATATATGCAATAAAACATACATAAAAAATTTGAAAACAATGTCAAAATTATGATATATATATATATATATATATATAGCACCAACCTATTCCACAGCGCTTTACAATCAGGGTGTTTATGTACAAACAAAATCATACACTACACAGCAACAAAAAAGTCAACAATTTAAACAAAATGAATGAGGGCCCTGCTCACAAGAGCTTACAATCTATATATCAGTCTTTAAATCAGTCTATATATCAGTCAGGCCTCATGCACACGAACGTATTTTCTTTCCGTGTCGGTTCCGTTTTTTGCGGACCGAATGCGGAACCATTCATTTCAATGGGTCCGCAAAGCAAACGGAAGTTACTCCGTGTGCATTCCATTTCCGTATGCCCGTATTTCCGTTCCGCAAAAAAATAGAACATCTCCTATTATTGTCCGCATTACGGACAACGATAGCACTGTTCTATTAGCTGTTCCATTCCGCAAAATACGGAATGCACACGGACGTCATCCGCATTTTTTGCGAATCAATTTTTGCGGACTGCCAAATACATACGATCGTGTGCATGAGGCCTAATGGCTTAGGGATTATGCACCCGACTGTATGTATTTTGCGGTCCGCAGACCACGGATCTGCAAAAAATACGGTTGACGTCCGTATTTTGAGGAACGGAACAGCTGGCCCCTAAAACGGCCCCTAAAACTATTGTCCTATCCTTGTCTGTAATGCGCGGAATAATAGGTCATGTTCTATTTCTTTTGCGGCATAGGCATACGGAAATGGAACGCACACAGAGTCATTTCCGTTTTTTTGCGATCCCATTGAAGTGAATGGTTCTGCATATGGTGCGCAAAAAAACGGAACGGACACGGAAAGAAAATATGTTCATGTGCATGAGTCCTTACTTCCATTTCTCTCAAATCAAATGGAAATCAAATGGAAATCCTCGGGGGGAAAAATCGCCCAGATCTGAGTATGATACCAATTCATTTATGGTCAAACTAATGGCTCATGCACATGGGCGTCTCAAGGGGTTGTCCAGGATTAAAAAAAAACAACATGGCTACATTTGTCCTAAAAGAGCACCACACCTGTCCACAGGTTGTGTGTGGTATTACAGCTCAGCTCCATTCACTTCAATGGGGCTGCAATACCAGACACAACCTAACACAACCTCTTTTAATACAAATGCAGCCATATTCTTCTTACACTAACACAACTCCAAGGTATATGAAGCCACCCAAAGCCATCCATGAGGTCCTACTGTACCTCCTTATGCTTCCAATTTCATTGTAGCGTGCTCCATTGTATGCTACATTATAGAGGTGTATCTTATGGCACTGGCAGCACGCTTAGTCCCTACAGTCCTGTAGTATAAAGCACTAGGTACATATAGGAATACCCGTAAGCATCCTACACATGGCATGGGATGTCGGCTGGTGCCCACAGCATGGCGTTGATGCTTTCAGTACAGTTATTACAGATACAGGGGGAAGTTTATCATTCTCCGCACACCAGTTTTCTGTTGTAAAAAAGTTGCAAAGACTGTGTTTGCAACTTTTAGCGCTATTTAGGCAAACATCTTTGTGCAAGTGGCGTTTCTCCACTGTCCTCGCCACTTTCCCAAAAGAGGGTGTGATGAGGGTGAGTAGGGGGCCAGCAGCCCCAGCATAGATTTCAGTTTAGGCGCATGGACTGCCAGGGCATCACCTAATTTATGAAGATGATCATAGACTGGCGTAAAACGCTGGTCAGTGATAAATTCCCTTGCACAGTGTACAGTATGTATCCTTAAAAAATTTATGTAACAAATTTTTCTAAAAGGAAAAAAATAAAGAATATAACACAATAAAAACAAACAAACAAAAAACATAAAAAATAATAGAACAGTTGGACTGAGTCCCACTGCTGGACAGCCGCCCTCCATTCATTTTCTATTGGGCCGGCGTAGAAATGAATGGGAGCGGGGGCTGTGCATGAGCGGTACGCTCCCATTCACTTCTATGGGAAGCTGGCTTGGTGGTGGCCGGACTTGCGGGGCTCCGTTCTCTATATAGGTGCGGGTCCAAGCGGTGGGACAAGCACCTATAAGACAATGGGGGCATATCCTATCGATATGCCCCTATTGTCTATGATGAGACAACCCCTTTAACAGATTACATACATAGTTTTAGAGATGTAGCTGAGCTTAGGCTACTTTCACACTTGCGGCAGAGGATTCCGGCAGGCAGTTCCAGCAGATCCGGCAATCCAGACGCAAACGGATGCATTTGTGAGACGGTTCCGGATGCGGATCCGTCTGACAAAAATGCATTGCAATACCGGATCCGTCTTTCCGGTTGTCATCCGGAAAAACGGATCCGGTATTTTTTTTTCCACATTTTTAAGTGTCTGCGCATGCGTCAATGCGCCAATTTAATGCGGCACTAGTGCATTTCATTGGAAATTAATGCCGGATCATTCCCGGCAAGTGTTCAGGATTTTTGGCCGGAGAGAAAACTGCAGCATGCTGCGGTATTTTCTCCGGCCAAAAAACGTAAGAGGGACTGAACTGATGCATCCTGAACGGATTGCTCTGCATTCAGAATGCATTAGGATAAAACTGATCCGTTTTTTTCCAGTATTGAGCCCCTGTGACGGAACTCGATACCGGAAAAGAAATACACTAGTGTGAAAGAACCCTTAGTGAGTTTTGAAGGTATATCAAATAACACATACAAGAAGCTCAGCTCTTCTACATCTGTTCAGATTCAGAGGCCTTATTGTATGAGGGAAAATCTATATTTCGTCCACCTGAAGGCTATCAGATATTTTTCAACAAGAAATAAAAGAAAAAAATCATTCTGTTCCATACATCGTACTGTTTTACCATATAAGAAAAAAAGCTAAATTCTATTTTTTTAGACTAAAATATAGAAATCCGTGTCCCATGCTTATTTAATTGTCCAGTTTTTATGGGTGGATTGACTAAATGTAAAGATTTCCTATTAACACCCTCAGGGCAGAACTTACCTCTGGCCCATAAGTTAAGTACACAGTTTTTATTAGATTTAGATTGTTTAAATCTATAGGTGATAGTATGGTAAAATTAAATAATTTAAAACTAAATAAAAATATTTCATACTGGTTACTACTAGTGGATACTGCCATTTGTTTTAAACAAAAAAACTATTTCTAAAAATTGCTAGGATGATCCACTTAGGCAGTAGTCTATATATTCTATTAATCTTTTAATCTTTTTTCTGTTCTTTTTTTTTTTCAGGGGAGGGAGCAAATATATAGATTTCCCCTAGACGCTATAGGAGGACCCTTGATCGAATGGTCTATTTTAGAAATCCTAATTGGGCATGAAAGGTCTTCTGAACTCAAACAAGAGCCTGATCAATGTAATTGTAAGATCACTATTCAAGAGGGTGGTGGTGGGTTTGACTTTTCGAGATGACTTTTAGGTTACACACAATAAGAGGGTTTAAGGAGGTGACCAAATTAATTGATGTGTTTGTTTTTTGGGGGGACCTCGTTTACTTAGGACATGAAATGCAACTGTTGAAATACATTATTATTTTTATTATTATTATTATTGTTGGGTAAAAGAATAAATGAAATAACAAAATAAATATAAATAAAATAAAATTAATGCTAGAAATAAATAAATCGAAACAACATAAATATCAATAAAAAACCAAAACAATATAAACAAAAATAATAATAAATCTAAACAACATAAATATAAATAAAATAAAAACCTATATATATATATATACTTGATAAAGACTGCAATGAGCAGTTGAAACGTTGCAGAGGGGAATAAAGCAGGTCATTTCACCTTTTACATTGAAATGCTGCCTCTTTTTTGGAGAACTACTACCATGATGACCATCTTGTCCATGGTCTGAGGATTTTGCACCAGGATCCACTACATAGTGCTGCTGTTTTTTCTTTGTTGGATATATATATATATATATATATATATATATATATATATACAAAGAAATAAGTACACCGCAGCACATCCATCTGGTGAAAAGTGGTGGGATCCTTTATTCACCCAGGTAGCGACGTTTCGGTCCGCTTACTGGGACCATTTTCAAGCCATGAAAATGGTCCCAGTAAGCGGACCGAAACGTCACTACCTGGGTGAATAAAGGATCCCACCACTTTTCACCAGACGGATGTGCTGCGGTGTACTTATTTCTTTGTCTATATGACACCTTTGGACCTAGTGTCGACACCGCTGGCACCCAGCATTTTTTACTAGGTGTGCTGCCCTGAATATACATCATTCTCTATATATATATATATATATATAGATAGATATATACACACACATACACACAAAATAAAAATAATAAAAATAATAATAAATCAAAATAGTATAAATAAAATAAAAATAATGATATAAATAAAATAATAAATCTAAATAATATAAATATAAATACAGTAATATAGATAAAATAATACACCTGTAATTAAAATAACATTAAAGTAATACTATCAATAAAATAATTAATATAGCTAAAATAATCGTATGAATCTTACTTCTGCTTATGTCCAAACAGAATTGTTTCACATTAATTTTCAAGACACATCAGTGCTACTTACAGACGTAAAACACATTACTTAGAATATGCGAAACTGAAAATACAACCTCCACAGAGGTTCTTAAAGGTCTTCTACTGATGCAAAGAAGACACATTTACACTCCCTGGTGGTACAGAAAATGTTTTACTGCAGCTAGAAGAGTGAAACACTTCAGCTCATCTGGAAGCTGATCATCTGAAAATAAATCTTAGCAGGACCATTATAAATAGCAGTCACTATTAAAGGCTTGCAAAACCCTATGACCCTTTTGCAAAAAGGAAAAAAAAAGGTAAAGAAATGTGCATTTTATATTGCTGGTCAGGCATAAAAGACACGTCCAGGAATGAGCAACGTAATCCCCTTCTTAAGGGAAAAGAACACTTTGTCATATATTATTTATATTTTTTTTTTCTTAGCAAAATGATTTTAAATTCTAGAAAAAAAAATTTACTTTTTTTTTTTACATATCATTATAGCTAGATTATCTATGAATTTGTAATAATAATAATAATTACATACTAATTACCATTATTCTTTTTATAATTATTATAATAATTAATCAATTTATCCCATAGCACTGTACAGTTATTATCTCATATTCCCCATTCCATCTTCCTAGTAAAAAATAAAAATAGGCATGGGAGTCTTTACTATTTTAAGGCCCAAAAATCTGTTAGGAATTTTTGTCATAATTTGTAGGAAAAAATATAAAAATATGATTGTGCATTGCAGCTTTCTTTATAGTTTTTTTTTTCCCATGGTGATTATTTTGGCTTGTAAAAAAAAGCCATAAATTTCATGCATTTTTTACTAGCATTTTTTAGGTGGTGATTTTATTAAGACAATTTTTAACGTCAAGTTCTATAAGGAAGACCTATTGAAAAGGCCTGGAAAAATTCCACACCTATAGTAGAGCATGCAGCGTTTAGAATAACATGACATTAACCCAGAAATAAATACACCAAAAAGTGAAGAAAAATACACCAAAAACCGAAATGTTTATAGTGCACTTATCAAATATGTAAAAAAAAAAAAATATATATATATACCGTATGTGTGTATATATATATATATATATATATATATATATACACATATATATATATATATATATATATACACATATATATATAATAAAAATTGCGAACACAGAGTTATTAAGAATGTTGTTGGGCTCCAGGATAAAATTGCATAAGAGGGGAGTACGGCTGAATTTACATGGGTAGATTATCAGGACAATTATTGGGAGCGATCATTCATACAGACACTTATTCCCCATAATTGTCCTGTGTAAATGTCCTGCTGATCACCTGACAAATAAGCGCACTGCTCAGGTGATCCATTTTTTTATGCCGCATGTAAAATTATTTTTTGCCGTCAGCACATGGCCTGGAAGTGCTGCTGAAAAACTATTAATATGTAGGGGGAAGAATGATCGTATTAACGCTCGTTCACCCTCATACAGAGGGGACAATGTAAATGAAGTTTGGGAGAAAGTGATTGGGAACATTGCCCTAACCTATGTATTTGCCCAAGTGAATTGTCCCTAATACCAGCGCTGCCAACTCTTCACAAACTTCTGACCACAACCCCTCTTTTTGAAGACCACCTTTTCATAGGTCACAACAGCGTTGGCCAATCGAATTACATTTAGTAGAATTTATTTTGGGGACCTGAACATAATATCACACTGCTTGTAAATCTACATATTATTTTTTTAGATTTTTTTCAGTTTTTGTAGATTGGGCAGACTAGATGGGCCAAATGGTTCTTATCTGCCGACACATTCTATGTTTCTATATGTTTCTATGTAGATAAAGTAGTACAAAAAATATATATGAAAGATAAAAGAACAATAATAAAGTGTATATTAGTTCCAATATTATATCTAAAATTATTTAAGAAAAAATACAAAAAGGCATCATGTATCGCGATAGCTTATTAACAGTTTCAAACGTAAATTTAAGTTGATATTTTTACCATGATGTATGAATTTAAGAAGGTAAATTAAATATTTGATTACTTGATCATCTCAATAGTAAATGAAAGGGCTCAAACCTCAATCAATCAGCTTGCGTTGTAAAAAAAAATCTGATAATTGATATCCTTTTTATTAGACTTTTAATGTGACATTTTTACTTTTTTTAAATTTTCATTTTCCAATTTTTTTTTTGGTTTCCTTTAATTTATAATGTGGTTTGCATGGTGTGTTCATGCTGTTCTGTTCTCAAGTCAAAATGAAAGGTGACTAACATGTCCAGGACATCTCTGGGCAGATGAGGTGACCCCGCACCATTGTGAATGAAGATTCCGAGAAAATAATGCGGGGATATCAGAGGCCTAACATCTGTTAGTAGGGGGAGGGAAACGCTTTCTGCTTCTCTTCTGCTTTTTCCCTTTCACTTCACATCTCATCATGTCAGCAAGCTGAATCACTCTGGTGCTGAAGGAATAGCAGCACGGAGCAGTGGTGGGGATCTGCATCCTCCTATATTTATATCATCTATAAACCTTTCCCCCTGTCATTAGCATTGCATACATCTGCATTAAAACTGCACTGCTCTACAGTACATCAATATAAACCTGGCTCCATGACAATCAGGGGTTACCCAGGGTTGAAGAACTGAAAGATTTTTCCATGTTCGGAGAGGAGGGGCAGATGTTTTTGTACTGTACATTAATGCTGATTATACGTTTTTCTTAGTTCCCCCCCCCCCCCTTCTCATAACTTTCATCATCAGTCTGAGTAATAAAAAAAATATTTCTATATAAAATATGAAAGGAAATTTTTTGCAAAAAATAAATAAAAAATGTAAAATTGAATGTTAAGATTGATTTGTGATTTTTTTTAAATTTAATTTTAGGCTTGTTTTCCCTTCATTCTTGTATCTTGTATATTCTTCACAAAACCTTTCAGCGAGAGCCAGGTATAGGAACGTTTTGTCATTGAGAGGGTATGATTTTTAGGGATTGTCACTTACAGGTGATGTTTTCTCTGATTATAGTTCCCTTTCCATTTCATCTCCATGTGACCCAGACCGCCATGACAACTACTTCTGACATCTTTGGCCCCTTGCTTGTACAGTCATTCCACGGTGCTCTGCTATTTTCAGGACCCCCATAGAAGTGAATGGAGGGTAACTGAGCTTGCGCAGTGTGCCCTCGTATGCTTCGGGTGCCCCGTTCTAGAGATAGGTGCAGGTCCTAGAAGTGGAACCCACCCCTATTTGACATTGGTGGTATGTTCTACCGATATGCCACCAATGAGTGTAATGGGCTAACCCCTTTAAATTAATTGCAGAGGTCAGACTAAGACTAGGCCCCTTAATAAATGGCAGACCTCAGATCCCTAAATTTATTGCAGACCTCTAAATGATTTGTAGACCCCAAAGCAGACTTCTAAAAGAATTGGAGAACCCAAACCATACCCTTTAAATAAAATGCAGACCCCAGACCCATTAATGTCTCAGCACATGCACCCACACCCATCATAACCTATGATATATCAAAGGTGTTTTGAAACGCTTTAAATGCCTCTCCTCATTGCCACCTGGCCAGAGTCAAGATATCATGTGTGGCAATGCTCAGAGCCAATGAGGAGCTCTTCTCATAAGACAGTCCCTTTAAGAAACCATTGACAAGTGGTTGCATTCCAGTCAGTCATTAGATTGGGCATAGAGATTGTGCCATGAGTGACCAACATGACAGTCAGCATCTGGCCTCTGCAATAAAGTGATAACTCCATGCACAACATTTATACCGTCCGGGAAGTTAATAATAGCTTTGAGTGACATTATCTCGGACACCTTGGCAGCGAATCTTACAAGAAAATCGACAAATGCAGAAGTCTAATTAATCACTGTGATATGAAATCAGTGGCGGAATCTAAATGATTGCTGATTGTCACATTAAATAATCATTTGCAGATGATCGAAAACCTGTATGATTTATGACTGTGTGGATTCAGAGACAAAGATGACATGCAATAAAAATGCATTCTGGAAAAGCAAGCAAATAGCAGAGGAACAGCATGTGCCTGCTACCAGAAGAATGTATTTACAAAGTATAGGAGATCCCCCCTCAACATTGAAATTGCATCTCCATGATGAAGTCATGGAGTTATGGAAATCACAAGATCGATAGATGTGTTAATGATATGCAAATGATAAAAAAATGGAAACAAAATATTCAATACATCTTCATTTATTCAGTGTCGAGTATGAGCGCCACATACGGCAAAACCAGCATTTGCACGCCTTGGCATGCTGTCAATGAGGTTGTTAATGGTTGTCTGAGGAATGTTCTAACATGCTGAATGTACTTGGGCACAAAAAATCATCAAGATCTGCTACCGGCAGCTCCCTTTACAATTGCCGAATCATGACGTCCCAAATGTGCTCAATGGGAAAAAAGTCTGGAGAAGCTGCAGACCATGGTAGCATAAGCAACATGCCGCCTGGGACACTTTAGAGAAATGGCCATATCATGGGTTCCACAACCAAATCAATGTAATGCTGAGTGGTTAGTGTACCTGAAATATAGACTAGAGGGGTCTGACTACCATATATTATTCCACACCACACCATAATCCCGGAAGTAGGGCAGGTGTAACATTCACTTGTGAAGACCTCTTCATGACGTTGCCCATGGGATCTCCAGACCAATCTATGGCTATCATTGCATAAGAGACAAAATTGGGACTCATTGCTGAAGAGACTAGACCTCGATTCCAGCCTACATTGCCGTCTTGATATGCACCATGATAGCATTTGAGAAGGAGGGCGTGAGGTCAATGGAAACCCTGTAGCTGGTCGTCTAGCTCGTAGCCCAATGTAGCGCAGATGCCTTCAGATGGTTTGTGTAGACAGTGTTTGTCGTTCTAGGTTTGGGATGTGAAGTTCAATTTCACTTGCAGTACAGAATGGAGAGATTCTCCTCTGTGCACCTCTTTCTGTCATTCCAATTCCTCGTTGTTCTCCTAATCACCAGGATGCTCATCGTTGAGCAGTGCTGAGATCTTGGCCTAAGCACTTAGTGATCTGTCAGAGTGATAAACCAAGGTCTCTCAGTTCATGGATTCTGTCCCTATCAGTTTGTGGCAGGCGGCCATAACTGACACATAGATGAACAGGAGGCATCGCACAATCATCCCACATGACTTGATCTGACTTTTGAGGTTTCATGAGGCTTTTATGCCCCTCCCACATACCACAGATTGGAGCTAGGTGCTTAAAAATGTGATTATTTGCAGATTTTAGCGACACCTGCTACTTACTCGATTTGTATACACTATGGGGGTCATTTATCAAACTGTTGTAAAGTGGGACTGGCTTAGTTGCCCATAGCAACCAATCAGATTCCACCTTTTATTTTGGACAGATACTTTGGAAAATGAAAGGAGGAATCTGATTGGTGGCTATGGGCAACTAAGCCAGTTCTACTTTACACCAGTTTGATAAATGACCCCTATATTTCTATCCCATGGTATACATAAAAATTGAAGTAGGGTATGTGATTGCTACAGGAACAGTGGAAGGAAGGAGCCAGCATTTGATTGCCAGCATTTGACGGTTTCTATGATACTGTCATCATTGCTACTTGTAGCCACCACTGGGAGCATCTTACTGCATTAATCCATATACAGTTAGCTTCATCTAGTGGGGACTGCATGCCACCACTAAGAAGGATTCCCACTAATGGGCATAGGCGTGCGCAGCTTATTGCATTAGGGTGTGCACCCTAAAGCACCAACACACGCGCCGTGCGCGTGTGTATGTATGTATATATTATATACACACACACACATACTGTATACAGTACAGACCAAAAGTTTGGACACACCTTCTCATTCAAAGAGTTTTCTTTATTTTCATGACTATGAAAATTGTAGATTCACACTGAAGGTATCAAAACTATGAATTAACACATGTGGAATTATATACATAACAAACAAGTGTGAAACAACTGAAAATATGTCATATTCTAGGTTCTTCAAAGTAGCCACCTTTTGCTTTGATTACTGCTTTGCACGCTCTTGGCATTCTCTTGATGAGCTTCAAGAGGTAGTCCCCTGAAATGGTTTTCACTTCACAGGTGTGCCCTGTCAGGTTTAATAAGTGGGATTTCTTGCCTTATAAATGGGGTTGGGACCATCAGTTGCGTTGAGGAGAAGTCAGGTGGATACACAGCTGATAGTCCTACTGAATAGACTGTTAGAATTTGTATTATGGCAAGAAAAAAGCAGCTAAGTAAAGAAAAACGAGTGTCCATCATTACTTTAAAGGGCTTCTGTTAGCCCACTAAACCGTTTTTTTTTTTGTTTTGTTTACTAATAATCCCTATACTGCGAGCTCTGCATACATAAGTTAAATAATCATTTTGGTTCAGTAGAATTTGATAAAAAGCTATTTTTAAAATATGCAAATTACCTTGCTAACAGCCGCATCCTCCGATCCTAATGACGCCCCCTCCGCATTGTGATTGACAGGGCCAGAGAACGGAATCGTTCTCTGCTGGCCCTGCCTGTTAGCATTCAAAATCTGGCGCCTGCACCACGGCCGTACCTATCTTCAATCTGCGCAGGCGCACTGAGGCGGCCGCTCGCTCCTCAATGCGCCTGCGCCGGGTGTAGATGTGACGTCATCGGCGCAGGCGCATTGAGGATGGAGCGGCCGAGCGATTCCGTTCCCTGGCCCTGTCAATCACAATGCGGAGGGGGCGTCATTAGGATCGGAGGATGCGGCTGCTAACAGCAAGTAGCCGCCCTACTTGCTGTTAGCAAGGTAATTTGCATATTTTAAAAATAGCTTTTTATCAAATTCTACTGAACCAAAATGATTATTTAACTTATGTATGCAGAGCTCGCAGTATAGGGATTATTAGTAAACAAAAAATAAAAACGGTTTAGTGGGCTGACAGAAGCCCTTTAAGAAATGAAGGTCAGTCAGTCAGCCGAAAAATTGGGAAAACTTTGAAAGTAAGGGCTATTTGACCATGAAGGAGAGAGATGGGGTGCTGCGCCAGACAACCTGGCCTCCACAGTCACCGGACCTGAACCCAATCGAGATGGTTTGGGGTGAGCTGGACCGCAAAGTGAAGGCAAAAGGGCCAACAAGTGCTAAGCATCTCTGGGAACTGCTTCAAGACTGTTGGAAGACCATTTCAGGGGACTACCTCTTGAAGCTCATCAAGAGAATGCCAAGAGTGTGCAAAGCAGTAATCAAAGCAAAAAGTGGCTTCCTTTAAGAACCTAGAATATGACATATTTTCTGTTGTTACACACTTGTTTGCTATGTATATAATTCAACATGTGTTAATTCATAGTTTTGATGCCTTCATAGTCATGAAAATAAAGAAAACTCTTTGAATGAGAAGGTGTGTCCAAACTTTTGGTCTGTACTGTATATACACAAATACAGTCTGCATACGTACATACAGACCCTCACTATCAATATAATGAAGGGAGAAGAAATCATTTTTAAACTTACTGTATTTTTCGCCCATAAGACGCACCTAGGTTTTAGAGGGGGACAATAAGAAAAAAAAAAAATTTCATTACACCTGAGGTCAGACCCCCAATGTTAAAAAGACCCCAATAAGACCTCAGATCAGACCCCCAATCAGACCTCAGCTCAGACCCCCAATCAGATCTCAACTCAGACCCCAATGTGAATGACCCCCAATCGGACCTCAGATAAGAGCCCCAGTGCCCCTCTTCAGCCCCCAGTGCCCCTCTTCAGCCCCCTAGTGCCTCATATCAGCCCCCAGTGCCCCTCTTCAGCCCCTAAGTGCCCCTTTTCAGCCCCCAGTGCCTAATATCAGCCCCCAGTGCCCCTCTTCAGCCCCCCAGCAGCCTCATATCAGCCCCCAGTGCCTCATATCAGCCCCCAATGCCCCTCTTCAGCCCCCCAGCGCCTCATATCAGCCCCTGGTGCCCCTCTACAGCCCCCCAGTGCCCCTCTTCAGCCCCCCCAGTGCCCCTCTTCAGCCCCCCAGCAGCCTCTCTTTAGCCCCCCAGTGCCTCCATCAGCCCCCAAATAAAATAAAAAAACACTTACCTTTCCTGCTCCGGACGCCGCCGCTCCTCACTGCCCGCGCTCGGTAAACCTCTTGCACAGTCTGCTGTGTTGGCGCGCACTGTGTGAGGTCACAGCGCGGCCTCACACTGTGTGCAGCCTTCACAGTGGAGCGCTGAGGACCAGGAAGAGGTGAGTATAGCGCTTTCAGCGCTTCCCGGCCCTACTTACAAACGAGACGGCAGTGCAGCACGGAGCTGATAGGACCTCAAGTCGGCTTGATTAGGCACACCCCTTGCGCATGCCTATGCAAATGGGGGTCTCGAGCCATTTTTTTATTTTAAATTTACATAGCCATATAGGCTTATTTTTTGCGGGGCAAGTTGTATGTAATGGGAAAAATATTATGGGCTAAAATAGAAAAAAAAAGCAGAATTCTGCAAATGGTTTTGGGGTTTTGATATTATGGCGTTCACCGTGCGATAAAGATACATGACATCCTTATTTTCTGTGGGTAAATATGATTACAACAATACCAGATTTGTACATTTTTTATTTTGTTTTATTATTTGCAAAAATTTAAAACCTTTAAAAAAATAAAAAATCTTCTTGCTTTGACATTTTCTGGCAGCCATAACTTATTATATTTTTGTCTACAGAGCTGTATGAGGGTGTTTTTTGTGGAACAAACAGTTATTTTTATACCATTTTTGTGGGTAAATACAACTTTTTGATCACTGTTATTCAATTTTCTTGGGGGGGAGGGGGAGAGGTGACTAAAATATAGCGAATAGCGTGTAGCGGGCAGAAAAAATATTTTAATAGTTCAGACACTTTTGAACATGGGGATCCCTGCTATGTTTAATTTTTACTACTTTTTTATATACTTAAAATTGGGAAAGGGGGTTGATTAGAATTTTTGATATTTCTATCCCCTTTAGCGGCCTGGAACCTGCGATCCCCTGATTGCTTGTCCCATAGACCATAATAAAGTACTTTATAGGCAGTTTGGCCTCTTTTACACGAGCGTGTCCAGATAAGGTCCGGATGCGTTGCGGCAAACCCGCGCGAGTAGGTACGCAATTGCAGTCAGTTTTGACTGCCATTGATTTCCGTTGTTTAGTTTTTATTGCGCGGGTGCAATGCGTTTTGCACGCGCGTGATAAAAAACTGAATGTGGTACACAGACCCGAACTTCTTCACAGAAGTTCAGGTTTGGGTTCAAGGTTGTGTAGATTGTATTATTTCCCCTTATAACATGGTTATAAGGGAAAATAATAGCATTCTGAATACAGAATGCTAAGTAAAATAGGGCTGAGGGGTTAAAAAAAAATAATAATAATTTAACTCACCTTAATCCACTTGTTCGCGCAGCCGGCATCTCTTCTGTCTTCATTTATGAGGAATAGGACCTTTGATGACGTCACTGCGTTCATCACATGGTCCATCACATGATCCATCACCATCAATCATGTGATGGACCATGTGATGAACGTAGTGACGTCACCAAAGGTCCTATTGCTCACAGATGAAGACAGAAGAGATGCCGGCTGCGCGAACAAGTGGATTAAGGTGAGTTAAAAAAATTTTTAACCCCTCCAGCCCTATTTTACTTAGCATTCTGTATTGAGAATGCTATTAATTTCCCTTATCCTGATCCTCTCCTAGCAACCGTGCGTGAAAATCGCACTGCATCCGCACTTGCTTGCGGATGCTTGCGATTTTCACGCAGCCCCATTCACTTCTATGGGGCCTGCGTTGCGTGAAAAACACACAAAATAGAGCTTGCTGCGATTTTCACGCAACGCACAAGTGATGCGTGAAAATCACCGCTCATGTGAACAGCCCCATAGAAATGAATGGGTCCGGATTCAGTGCGGGTGCAATGCGTTCAACTCACAGCATTGCAACCGCGCGGAAAACTCGCCCGTGTGAAAGGGGCCTTAATCATGACAGGCCTGGGAACCTTCAGCAAGCACAGGGCAGTCTTGGTAACCGATCGGAGACCCGCAATTTCGTTGTGAGGGATCTGTTTGGAAGGGAGCGCCTAACTCCAAAGATGCTGAGATCAGAAATAAACATGGTATCTGAGGGGTTAAATGATCGGGTTCAGCGGTATCGCCAATCCCTCTCATTGCTGCCAGGTGCCTGCTGTATTATACAGCTGGCACCCGTCATGTATGTCTCAGCACAGCAGCATACAAACATGCAGAATTTTGCCTTAACCCCTTCACGCATTGCCACGTACATGTATGTGAGGGAATGCGGCTTCTTGACGCATCCTCACGTGCATGTATGTGATGTGATCAGGTGTGTGCAGGAGCTGCACCCACCCGATCAGCAGCACGGGCCTGGCTGTTACTGTATGCGGTGATGCCAGAGGATTAACCCTTTCATATGCCGCGGTCAACGCTGACCGCGGCACGTGCAGGGTTTGCAGAGCGAGGATGCTTCCTCTGACTCCATCGCCCCCCTTCCCCCCCGCACTACGCTGTCAGGGGGCCGATGGTTGCCATCTTACTGTGTAAGATGCTGACAGTTCAATTCAGTACAATACAGAATGTATTGTACTGAATTGGAACAGGGATCAAACCCTGAAAAGGTGAAGTCCCACAGTGGGACAAATATAAAAAGTGAAAAAAAAGGGAAAAAAGTGAAGTTTCAAGTAAAAAAGAGAAAGCCTCCTCACCATAAAATCATGTTTAATAAAAGTAAAAAACAGACATATTAGGTATCGCCGCGTCCGTAACGACCTATATGGCCTATAAAAATGTCACATAATCTACCACCTCAGTTGAACGCGTAAAAAAATAAAAACTGAGCAAAAAATGCTGTTTTTTGTCACCTTACATCACAAAGCGATCAAAAAGACATATGTACCCCAAAATGGTACCAATCAAGCCGTCATCTCTTCACACAAAAAATAGCCCCTACATAAAACAATCGCTCAAAAGATAACAAAAATATGGTTTCATAAAATGGAGACACTAAAACATGATTTTTTTTCCTTCAAAATTGCTTTTATAGTGTAAAACTGAAATTAAGTTTAAAAAGTAGACATATTAGGTATTGCCACATCCGTAACAACCAGCTGTATAAAAATATTATCACATGACCTAACCCCTCAAGTGAACACTGTAAAAAAAATAAAAAATTAAAACTGTACCAAAAATGCAATTTTTTGTCACCTTACATCACCAAAAGCGTAATTCCAAGCGATCAAAAAGACATATGCACCTCAATATAGTACCAATCAAACTAATCAAACCGTCATCTCTTCCCGCAAAAAATGAGGTCCTAAGCGATAAAAAAAATATGGCTTTTCAGAAAATGAAGATGCTAAAACATTTCCAAAAATGCTTTTATTGTGTAAAACTGAAATCCATATAAAAAGTAGACATATTATGTATTGGCGCATCCGTAATAACCTGCTCTATAAAAATATCACACAATCTAACCCCTAAGGTGAATTCCATAAAAAAATTTTTATAAAAACTCTGCCAAAACTTTGCCACATAAAGTGTAATATTGAGTGATCCAAAAAATCATATGTACCCAAAAATGGTACCTATAAAAACGTCAACTCTTTCCGCAAAAAATGAACCCCCTACTCAAGATGATCATCAGAAAAATAAAAAAATATAGCTTTAAGAAAATGGTGACACAAAAAACATTGTTTTTCTATTGTATAAAACTGAAATAAAAATTTGAAAAATAAACATATTAGGTATTGCTACGTCCATAATGACCTGCTTTATAAAAATATCACATGATCTGCCCCCTCAGGTGAACCCTCTAAAAAATAAATAAGTAAAAACTGTGCCAAAAAAATTAATTTTTGGGTCACCTTGCCCCAAAAAAGTGTCATATGTACCCAAAAATGGTAACAATAAAAATGTCAGCTCTTCCTGCAAATAAAAGAAAATTGGCATAAAAATTAAATAAATGTAGCTTTCAGAAAATAAAGACACAAAAACATTATTTTTGTTTTCAAAAATGCTTTATTATCTAAAACTGAAACAACAAAAAAATACACATGTTTGATATTGTTGCGTCCATATCAACCTGCTTTAGAAAAACAACACATGATCTATCCTATCAAGAGAACTCAGTAAAGAACGAAAAATAAAAACCGTGCCACAAAAGCATAATATCAAGCAATCAAAAATCATATTGTCACCGCCAGTTCTGTGAGAAGGTCTGTTAGACGTTCTTCTCTACCTCTTGCATGACGTTCTTTGTTTTGGTTTCACTTTGTCATCTCCTTTCCTTCTCCCAGCTGTCACCTATTTACACTAATTGTTTCCCTTTATATTCCCTCCCATACTGCCTCACTTTGCGGTTTATACTTCTTCCTGGATGAGTTGTTCACTGCTGGAGGCTGCTACTGCTGATTCCTCAGATAAGTATTTTTCCTTTATTTGTGTTTCCTTGCTGGCTTGATTCTAGGTGACCCTGATTCCGTCCGTATTAAGTGCAGGGAGCCGGTGGTCGTGTCCCCTCACTATTATAGGGTTTTCAGGTGTCACACAGTATTAGGTACGTGGGCATGCAATCGTCTACCATAAAGACCTTTGCATGGGCATAGCAGTCAGGGAGAGCTCTGGGGGTTTTATAGGGCTCACCCATATGCTCCTTAGTTTGGGATCAAGCCAGTCGGATGTTTATTTATAAGTTCCAGCTTTCTGCAACACCATCCGTGACACATATACACCCCAAAAATGTACCCCAAAATAGAACAAAACTGTCACCTCATCCTGTAGTTTGCAAAATGGGGTCACTTTTTGGGAGTTTCTACTCTAGGGGTGCATCAGGGGGAACTTAAAATTATCCCAGTGACATCTGCCCTCTAAAATCTACATGGTGCTCTTTCCTTCTGCACCCTGCCAAGTGCCAATACAGCAGTTTACCACCACATGTGGGGTGCTTCTGTAAACTGCAGAATCAGGGTAATAAATATTGAGTTTTCTTTGGCTGTTAACCCTTGCTGTGTTACAGGGAAAAATAGATTCTTGTGGAACACTTAAAGGGTTAACAAAGTTTGTAAAATCAGTTTTGAATATCCTGAAGGGTGTAGTTTCTAATACTGTGTCATTTATGGGTGATTTCTGCTATGTAAGCCCCACAAAGTGACTTCATAACTGAACTGGTCCTTAAAAAGTGGGTTTTGGAAATTTTCTTAAAATTTTAAGAAGCTTTTAAAATTCTAAGCCTTCTTACTTACTGAAAAATAAAATTACATTTTCAAAATGTTGCCAACATGAAGTAGTCATCTGGGAAATGTACAGTAACAATTATTTTATGAGGTATCACAATCTGCTTTATAAGAAGAGACATAAAAATTTCAAAAATTGTGAATTTTTCCAAATTTGTAAATTATATATTTTTTTATATAAATAAAGGTGAAACATATGGACTTAAATTTACCACTAACCTGAAGTACAATGTGTCATGAGAAAACCATCTCAGAATCGCTTGGATAAGTAAAAGCATTCCAGAGTTATTACCACATAAAGTGAAATATGTCAGATTTGCAAAATGTGGCTTGGTCCTTATTGCGAAAACTGGCTTGGTCTTTGAAGGGCTTAAAGACTGATTTTGATTTCTGTTTTTGTAGGTAATATACAGTGAGGAGCAGAAGTATTTCAGCACCCTGCGATTTTGCAAGTTCTCCCACTTAGAAATCATGGAGGGGTCTGAAATTCACATTGTAGGTGCATTCTCACTCTAAGGCCTCATGCACACGACCGTTGTTTTATTCCGTGTCCGTTGTGCCGTTTTTCGTGATTTTCTGTGGACCCATTGATTTTCAATGGGTCCGTTAAAAACTCGGCTAATGCACCGTTTGCCATCCGCGTTCTTGATCCGTGATTCCAGTCCGTCAAAAAATATAACCTCTCCTATTTTTTTCGCGGAAAATGGCTTGCGGCCCCAAGTCAATGGGTCCGCAAAAAATGCGGATGCCTATCCGTTTGTCATCCGCGTCTGCATTTTTTGCGGAACCCTTGGCTGGCAGTTGGCAACTTGTCAGCCTGTCTTTTGGCAATATCTTAAAAAAAATTCAGGAAGTGGAGAGCTACCAGGCTTTGCAAATAGATTGCAGATCCCTCTCCACCGTCTAGCAAGCTGTCTGTCTGTGTGCTGATAAAATTTTGTCAGGATGCCAAGGTGGAATGTGGATAAGTTGATTACTTTGGTCCAGGAGCGCCCAGAACTATGGGACAGCAGGAGTAGTGGCTACCAGGACCGTGTTCGCAAAGAGGTATCCTGGGACCAGGTGGCACGTCGCATGCGGCGTGGCGAATGGAAGAAAGGCGACAGCCGATCTCGTGCAGAATTAGGTAAGTGCCAGCTATGTAATTTTTCTGTCCTGCCCTTGTGTTGTCACTTTTCTTTATCTCCAACTTCAAGTAGGCCATGCTACTGTCTCATTTGTTGTTCGCCTTGTAGTTTTCCTTAGGCCTATAATTTTTTATTTGTATTTTTGGCAAAAGTTATAACATACACTCTCATTTACATTGAAATATGGATGTTCCAGCCTTTTGAGTATATAGCATATTGGCTGTTTGATTAGGTGACATCTGTGCGCCTGTAATAATAGTGCATGCAATAGTTGTCCCCATCCTCTATGGTGAAAAGTGTGTGTTTTCTAAACAGGCCTTCTCAAATATTCGCCTTCTTCCTGCCATGCTTGTACATTCCTCTCGCCACTCTGTATCCTACTGTACCATGCAAAATGCAGTGGTTTGTATGTATGTAAATTTGCTTTTTTTTCAACGTGGAGAGTTGGTTTGGCTGTAAGATTAGGTTTTTATGGTTATTCCTTATCTTTGTGTTATTTTTTTTTGCGTCTTTTCTGGTGTGTATTTTCTAATGTTTTTTTTTTTTTTTTCACAGTGAAACAAACCAAAACACGATGGAATAGCTGCCGAGATCTGTTTCGTCGAGAGCTCAACGAGCGGGGGCAAAGTGGGCAAGGCGGCTCCAAGAAGAGGCCCTATCTATATACCGCCCAAATTAAATTTATTAGGCCTGTCATGGATCTGAGGCCGTAAGTACTCTTTCCACCCCACCCTTTGTTGACGTACACATTTCACGTTATATGTCATGTAGTCCATTTCCGGCTCTAAACTTAACCTTTTTGGCTGTTTGGCCCTGCTATATGATTAGTTGTCTGATGCGATGGGGCGTGCTTTGCGCATATGCCGGCTACATTCTCTCTTCACGTGGGGCCCTCCCTTCTATGCCACAGACCTGTGCTATCTACAAGCAGAGCCGGAAGAGAGCGGGTGGCTGACACGTGTGACCCGCATGTCTCATCTCTTCATACAGTTGATGTTCTGGGGTGCACGGTGTTGTTCCCCTTACAATCCCATCTTGGTCACCTATCCCGCTAATAGGTTAACAATCTTCTAAAGGGGTCCCCTTTTGTTGTTGGTGTGCACCAGGCCTTTTTTTTTTTTTGCGTTAGCGTCTCGTTTTCTCCAATGGTTTTTTCTTTTATTTGTAGCCGTTAGGTTATTCTTTTTGGCATACTGTACATGTTCATAATTTTAATGTTGTGCTCCAATCTACTTTTTTTCCTTGTCTTAATGTCAAATTGCCTGCCTCCACCCCGTCCCTGTATAATAACTACTTCTCCTGGCATGTGCTGGCTCCTACCTGGTTTTGTTGTGTGACCCAAAATTACACTGTTCTTGTTCTCAATGAATTTGTGGAGTGTGATGTTTGGTTGGTTGTGAAACTGCCCTGGGAAAAGACGGATCTAACATCAGCATTTGGTTAGCTCCTTGAATCTCCTTGGAGATACTTTTGTGCTGGACAGCTCTAAACACTAAGTAATGTTCCTATAAAGTGTTTGTCAATTTGACATTTGGCACTAATTCCTAACGTATTTTCCTGGCATTTTTGAGGCATTAATTCAGGTAAAACTTTTTACATTCATTAGAACCAGATAATTCATTATGTGGGGCCTGTCGCTTATGTATCAGACATACCGCTGGATTCCATGTTTTTATTTTAAAAGTATAACAACCTGGAGAATAGTCCCAACCATTTTAGAAGCACTAAAGATAGGAGCATCCGCTGTGCTTCCATAGGCCCCGATATCAACCATTATAAACTTATAGTTACTGTCAGCAACAGCCATCAGCACTATCGAAAAATATTGCTTATAATTGAAGAATCGGGACCCAGAGTGAGGAGGCTTCTTCACACGAATGTGCTTGCCATCCATTGCCCCCAGGCAGTTGGGAAACTGCGCTAAAACATTGAAGCCCTCAGCGATCCGAAACCAATCGTCCACCTTGGGCTGTGGCATCACCGTCTCTCGGAGTTGTTGCCAGATGACCTGGCAAGTGTGACGCACAATCCGAGAAATCGTCGAGGTTCCCAAAAGAAACTCAAAATGCAGTGATGCAAACGAGTTCCCTGTAGCAAGGAATCTGTGGGGAAAATAAAAATAAAATATCATTAAAGTAGCCCAAGAAAGGGGACAGCATAAACATAGTTCCTATAATGCAGGGGTAGGTAACCTCAGGCTCTTAAGCTGCTGTAAAAGTACAATTGCCAACATGTTTTTTTTTTTTTGGGGTAACAGCATCATAAAGTATCCATGCTGGGAGTTTCAGTGTAAAAACAGCCAGAGAGCCGGAGGTTCCCTAACACTCCTCTAATGCTTGATATGCCACGTGTTCAAACTGTCTATGGCTATTGTGAACGAATATCCGCACAAAAATTACATTAGCATGGATACTATAAACACTGCCACCAATGGCGGTGTAGCCACGACTCAAATAAGAAATGATACACTTCCTGTGCGGACACCATTTATGAAAGTGGATTAGAAGACACAAAAAAAGCTATAAACTTCACATGTTATATGCCCTGGATACCAAATAACCAACTAAATTTAGAATGGTACTAACATATTAAAGCCAAAAACACATAACACAGCCACATATCTTACAACATACATTTAGGTTCAAAATTCATTGAGCACCAAAGTCCTGCACATTAAAAATGTGCTCAACATTAATAAAATCTTGCTTACCTCAACGTGACGATGAGCCTTTCCTCTGGAGTAATGCTGCACCTCATATTGGTGTCCATGAAGGTAAGGACAGTACGTAGAGACGACAGCAAATAATCAAAGGTACCCACTGACATCCGACAGAACGCAAAGAACTTCTCAGGATGCAGACGAGGATCTTTGTAAAGGCTATAGAAGTGTCCTTTCCGGTAGCGTTGAGACACAATGGGATGGACCCAAAAACACCGCCTTCTAGTCGGTTCCTCATCTAAAAGGGAACGCTGGCCCCAGCGACGAGAAACAAACCAGTGCAGTACAACTTCTTCCTCTGAATCATCCGCCATGGTGAGGCCCAAGATGAAAAAAAGGGAGAATACAACAATAGCAAAGCCAAGCAGCCAACAGAAACTATGTACCCTGTGGAGACTAAAGAAAATGGCCACAAAAAAAACAACTCAGGTGCCCAGCATATATACCTATATTGCTGGGTGTGGACATTAAAATGACATTGATTGTTTTTTTGTTTTTTTGGTTGGGTCATGTCCGCAAAAAAAACGGAAGACACACGGAAACGGATCACGGAACAACGGAACCCCGTTTTTTCGGACTGCTAAAAATTAGACCGTGTGCATTAGGCCTAAGAGACAAAATAAAAATAAAAAAAATCAGGAAATCACATTGTATGATTTTTAAAGAATTTATTTGTCCTGCACTGCTGAACATACCGTATTTTTCGCCCCATAAGACGCACTTTTTCTTCCCCCAAAATGGGGGAGAACTGCCCCTGCGTCTTATGGGGCGAATGCTTGCCGTTTTACATCGCTAGCTGCGATGTAGGAGTGAGCGGGGACTCGGGGAGGGACTGGGAGGAGGATCTGGGGGCTGGCAATAGCGGCGGGGCGGTGCAGTCAGTGTAGTATAGCCCCGCCCCGCCGCTCCGGTATACTAATATAAGATGTCATATTCATTTATTGGTTATTAAACATGCCCCCTCAGTCCTATTACTACCTTACATCCTAATCGCTTCTGTAGAATTCAGGCAGGCCAGGCGGGCGGCAGCGTAACTCTTGTCATGTGCCTGAATGAAGCAGGCGGCGCAGGCAAGTGACGTCAGTGAGAGACGCGCCGGCCGCCCGGCTTGGGCTGCCTGAATTCTACAGAAGCGATTAGGATGTAAGGTAGTAATAGGACTGAGGGGGCATGTTTAATAACCAATAAATGAATATAACATCTTATATTTGTATACTGGCGGCAGCGGGGGGGGCGGAGGCGGGGGCGATCTGTGGATGGCACAGTTATGGGCTGGGGGGGTCTGTGGATGTTACTGTTATGGGCTGGGGGGGGGTCTGTGGATGGCACTGTTATGGGCTTGGGGGTCTGTGGATGCACATATATAACAGTGCCACCCACAGATCCCCCCAGCCCATAACAGTGCCATCCGCAGATCCCCCCCTGTAACAGTGCCAGCCACAGATCTTCCCCCCTGTAACAGTGCCATCCGCAGATCCCCCCCTGTAACAGTGCCAGCCACAGATCTTCCCCCCTGTAACAGTGCCAGCCACAGATCCCCCTGTAACAGTGTCCGTCATCCACAGATCCCCCTCATAACAGTGTCCGTCATCCACAGATCCCCCCATAACAGTGTCCGTCATCCACAGATCCCCCCCATAACAGTGTCCGTCATCCACAGATCCCCCCCATAACAGTGTCCGTCATCCACAGATCCCCCATAACAGTGTCCGTCATCCACAGATCCCCCCCATAACAGTGTCCGTCATCCACAGATCCCCCCCATAACAGTGTCTGTCATCCACAGATCCCCCCCATAAGTGTCCGTCATCCACAGATCCCCCCATAACAGTGTCAGTCATCCACAGATCCCCCCATAACAGTGTCAGTCATCCACAGATCCCCCCCATAACAGTGTCCGTCATCCACAGATCCCCCCATAACAGTGTCCGTCATCCACAGATCCCCCCCATAACAGTGTCCATCATCCACAGATCCCCCCATAACAGTGTCAGTCATCCACAGATCCCCCCATAACAGTGTCAGTCATCCACAGATCCCCCCATAACAGTGTCCGTCATCCACAGATCCCCCCCATAACAGTGTCCGTCATCCACAGATCCCCCCATAACAGTGTCAGTCATCCACAGATCCCCAGTAATAGTGCCATCCACAGACCACCATTAGTTCCAAACCCACCAAACACACAGCACACCTTTTGGTTAAAAATATTTTTTTTCTTATTTTCCTCCCCAAAAACCTAGGTGCGTCTTATAGGGCGAAAAATACGGTAAGTATTTGAACACCTGAGAAAATCAGTGTTAATATTTGGTACAGAAGCCTTTGTTTGCAATTACAGAGGTCAAACGTTTCCTGCAGTTCTTGACCAGGTTTGTACACACTGCAACAGGGATTTTGGCCCACTACTCCACACAGATCTCCTCTAAATCTGTCAGGTTATCCTGGCTGTGTTCTTTGGGTCGTTGTCATGTTGGAAGACCCAGCCACGACCCATCTTCAATGCTCTGACTGAGGGAAGGAGGTTGTTGCTCAAAATCTCACATTCATCCTCTCCTTAATATAGTGCAGTCGTCCTGTCAAGGGGCGTCGACGACAGGTTCCCCCTATTCACCACCGTCAGCGCTCTGCGGTTCATACGGAACAAGAACGTGCGCTACGCCCTCATCTCCACAGCAACGAGGGACAGGGAGGATCTGGCTTTTATTGATTCTGGATCAGCTGCTAGCTTTATTGATCTCAAATTTGCCCGCCAGGTGGGAATTCCTATCCTGACCCTTTCTGATCCTGTATACGTTGTTGCTATTGATTCTACCCCATTATTAGGAGGTACTGTGAGGTTTTCTACTCCCGAGATTACGCTAACGGTAGGGGTGTGTCTTACTGAAAGTTGTGCCCTATTAATTTTGGAGAATTTACCTGTTGATGTGGTGCTAGGTATGCCATGGCTCCAATTACACAACCCTGTGATTGATTGGACCAGAGGTGAACTAGTCAAATGGGGCCCTGAATGTGATTCATGTTTGTCCTGCTGGTGAACTACGACCACTACCCATTCCGAGTAAACCCTGGTCACATATTTCAATGGATTTCATTACTGACTTACCTCCCTCGGAAGGGAAGTCAGTGGTTTGGGTAGTGGTTGACAGATTCAGTAAGATGGTTTATTGAACAGGTGGTACGATTACATGGTATTTCTGAAAATATTGTGTCCGACAGAGGTGTTCAGTTTGTCTTCAAGTTCTGGAGAGCGTTTTGTCAGAGATGTGATATATCTTTGTCATTCTCTTCTGCCTTTCATCCTGAGTTGAATGGACAAACCGAACGCCTTAATCAAGCCGTTGAACAGTTTTTAAGATCTTACATCTCTGATAACCAGCAACTACTGTATGGGTGAAATATCTCCCTTTGGCGGAGTTTGCCATCAACAACAGGGTAAACTCCTCCACAGGGGTTTCTCCATTTTTCAGCAATTTTGGTTTTCACCCGAGATTTAGTTCTGTTCATCTGTTCCATCACCTAATCCTGAGGCTGACAGTGTAACTTCTGAACTGTGCACAGTTTGGGCTCGGGTTCAGCAGTACCTAGAGAAAGCTCAAGAGAGTCAGAAAATCTATGCCAATAGAAAACTTTCCAAAGGAGGGGACTTTAAGGTCAGAGAAAAAGTTTGGCTGTCCACTAAGAATTTGTCTCTGAGAGTGTCCTCCAGGAAGTTTGCACCACGTTTTGTTGGTCCGTATGAAATCCTCAAAATTATTAATCCCGTGTCTTTCAGGTTGAGGTTGCCAGATTCGTTCCGGATTCACAATGTGTTTCATAAATCTTTGCTTAAAAAGTATGTTTCACCCGTGGTTCCGTCGCAAAGTGCTCCTCCCCCAGTGCTGGTGAATGAGCAAGATGAGTATGTCATTTCCAAGATCATTGACGTTAGGACGGTTCGAAATTCCTTTCAATACTTAGTTCATTGGAAAGGTTACGGACCTGAGGAAATATCATGGGTACCAATGAATAAGATTCACGCTAATAGGCTAATACACGCTGATCGGCTTTGGGTCCGGTGGCCCCACATAGAAGGGGGCGGTACTGTCACGGGGCGCCGACGGCAGGTTCCCCCTATTCACCGCCATCAGCACTCTGCGGTTCATACGGAACAAAGAAGTGTGCTACGCCCTCGTCTCCACAGCAACGAGGGACGGGGAGGATCTGGCAGCGCGTATTCCTTTGGCGCAGTCAGCGTCCTTGGCGTCCATGGCAACTACGGTAATTCTGACGGCCGAGCGACTAGGTTCTCGGCTGCATTCAGGAGAATGAGTAATGTGACGCTGGCCACGTCACATGACTACTCTTCTCCACTATTTAGCAGGCAGCCTGCTGGCCTCAGGTTGCCTGTGAATTCAATCTCTTCCTGAACTTGTTCAGCGTGACATGCGGCTAGATTCCCGGCTCCGTTCCTGACTTCGTCCCCGGTTGCTCCCTGCATTTATTGGCTTCTCCTTTTACCTTTGGCATGGACTTGACTTCTCTTTGATTATCCTTTTGTACTTTAGCGACATCCTGGTTCTGACTCGGCTTGCTGACATATCTGTTGTTTGTCTTGTGTGTCCCTCCGCACTTACCCAGGCTAGGGAACGTTGTCCAGTTCTACCTCGTTGCCTAGGACGAGTGGTGCAAGTAGGCAGGGACAGGGGTGTGGGTGGAGCCAGTGGTCACTACCCTCTACCCCTCTTTGTGACACGTCCTGTCCCCTTTGCATAAAAGCACCCCCAAAGCATGATGTTTCCACCCCCATGCTTCACAGTAGGGATGGTGTTCTTGGGATGCAACTCATCCTTCTTTTTCCTCCAAACACGACGAGTGAAGTTTAGACCAAAAAGTTCTACTTTGGTCTCATCTGACCAAATGACTTTCTCCCATGCCTCCTCTGGATCATCCAGATGGTCATTGGCAAACTTGAGACGGGCCTGGACATGTGATGACTTGAGCAGGGGAAACTTCCGTGCAATGCATGATTTGAAACCATGACGGCATAGTGTTCTACTGACAGTGTCCTTTGAAACTGTGGTGCCAGCTCTCTTTACGTCATTGACCAGCTCTTCCCTTGTAGTTCTGGACCGATTACTCACCTTTCTTATCATCAGTGATACCCCACGAGGTGAGATCTTGCATGGAGCCCCAGTCCGAGGAAGACTGACAGTCGTCTTTAGCCTTTTCCATTTTCTAACAATTTCTCCAACAGTTGATCTATTTTCACCAAGCTGCTTGGCAATTGGTGTCTTTTGACAGCTCTTTGGTCTTGCCCATGGTAGTAGTTGGCGTCTGACTGACTGTGGGGTGGACAGGTGTCTTTAAAGAGCCCAGACAGGTGCTACTAAGTTAGATTAATGAGTGGAATAGAGGTGGACTTTTTAAAGGCACAGTAACAGGTCTTTGAGAGCCAGAATTCTTGCTGTTTCTCAGGTGTTCAAATACTTATGTTCAGCAGTGCAAGACAAATACATTCTTTAAAAATCATACAATGTGATTTCCAGATATTTTTTTTTTTAATTCTGTACAATCTGAATTTCAGACCCCTCCATGATGTCTAAGCGGGAGAACTTGCAAAATCGCAGGGTGTTCAAATACGTCTGTTCCTCATTGTATAATATTTCAGCAGAGGGCACTAGGAGATCCAACGTAGACAGGAGGTGGGCAGGGAATACTGTTCCAGTGTGTGTACATGTGTACAGATCCCAATTTGTCTCTCAGTCAGAGCCAGAATCTGGTATCAGAGCAACCAGTGTGAAGAACCATAAGAGAAGAACCAGTGCACACTATGAGCTCATTTCACAGCACACTGATTGTCAGGCTGCTTCACTACCCATTTTGGGATTTAGCTATTATCTCACAATGTGTTCACGTTTATATGCCTATGCTTTTTTCTTTTGTGTTCTAGGTTGACACATTATGATGTGGCTATTGATTTATCTTGCATTTGATGTCACATTATTGATGTTATTTTGCATTTCACGCATTGGACACTTTTTAAGCACTGGCACTTTGTGACTTACTTTACTAGTATTAAGCCTCATTTATTTATTTGCCTTATCAGGGGCGTGTGGTCTAGGAGTGGTTGACGCTTCTCATGTGTTACTTATTTTTAATTGCTTTTACATGCTTTATGTCATATCCATTGAGGAATCAATAAAAATCACGTGATTTCAGTAATTTTCTTCTCGGTGCACACATCTATTTCATGTGTACTTTGTTAGATGTGACAAAGTGTCATAACCGGCTGGATACTGGAGCAGTTGCCAGCAAACGGCGCTTCACCCCTTTCCGACTGACCACCTTAAATTTATGGCGGGAGTTGGGTATTTATATATGGTGCCTGCTCACAAGTGCAGCAGCTGCCATTGCCGCTGGGTGTCTGCTGTACTATCTGCGACCGGTGATAATACAGACATTTAACCCTTCAGATGCCATGGTCAAATGTGATCACGGCATCTAAAAGCCAAAAACCCGGAATTGCAGCTCTTCCGAGGCCAAAATCGGTCTTCCTAGTCGCAATCGTGGGAGCCATTCATTCCCTGCAGCAGCCTAGGTTCACTTGAAGGATCGGAGGCTGCCCCAGATATGTTCCTATGGAGATCCTGCCTGTGTCTAATGCATTGGAGTCTATGAGAGAAGCAATCTAATGAGTGCATGTTCAGGTTCCCTAGAGGAACTTTTAAAAACTGTATAAGAAAGAAAAAATAAATAAATATGAATATATATATATATATATATATACACACTCACCTAAAGAATTATTAGGAACACCATACTAATACAGTGTTGGACCCCCTTTTGCCTTCAGAACTGCCTTAATTCTACGTGGCATTGATTCCACAAGGTGCTGATAGCATTCTTTAGAAATGTTGGCCCATATTGATAGGATAGCATCTTGCAGTTGATGGAGATTTGAGGGATGCACATCCAGGGCACGAAGCTCCCGTTCTACCACATCCCAAAGATGCTCTATTGGGTTGAGATCTGGTGACTGTGGGGGCCATTTTAGTACAGTGAACTCATTGTCATGTTCAAGAAACCAATTTGAAATGATTCGAGCTTTGTGACATGGTGCATTATCCTGCTGGAAGTAGCCATCAGAGGATGGATACATGTTCTCATTTTGTTTATGTGATTGGTTGACTAGATAATTGCATTAATGAGAAATAGAACAGGTGTTCCTAATAATTCTTTAGGTGCGTGTATATATATATATATATATATCACCCCCTTTCCCCAAAATTTTAATTCCTAATTTAAAAAAATAAACATAGGCAGTGCCGCGTGCAAAAGCGTCCGACTTATTAAGATTGTCCCACAAAAAAGGAGTCCTTACAGCTCTGTAGACATAAAATTTAAAAAGTTATGGGTGTCTTAATATGGCGATGCAAAGAAAAAAATAGTTTTTTTCTAAAGTTTTTTTTTTTTCAGTATTAAAACACAAGAAATATTTTACATGGTTACGGCCGAACTGCACTCCAGCAGAGGTGGTCGCACTTGCACACCATAGGAAATAGAGTCGGCCTGTCTGGTGGCCGGGCCCACGGGAGTGCCCAATAGGCTGGAGCTTTTTCCTATATTGTGCAAACATGGACACCGCTTCTGGATTGCAGGGTCATCATAAACCCTGGAAACGAGCAGTGTATGATGAGATGGAAAAATGAAGCAAGCCAGCAAAGGAAGCAATATGGACAATCACAATACATTAGTAAGTGCCTCGTATTAACTTTGTCTACAGGATAAATACCACTTGCTGAAATGAGACAACTACTTTAATGGAGCCCAGGTGTGTAAAAGCCACATCGCTGCTGGAGAACACAGGCGAGTCACATTTCCAGAAAAGGGCATCTCGTGTATACAGAAGATGAAGTTCTCCTCGGTTAAGATGCAGACATGGTTCAAGCATTATACCAGGTAGCCCACGAAAAAGTAGCCGCCTCCAGCGATAGTATGACAAGATGAACGAGCAAGTGGAATGTTTTTTTTAATTTACCACAAGTCACAGAAGATGCTGAAAGCTGTCCCCGTTCAGGTCTCTGCATCTTTGGGTAGGTCGGATTATGTTGGCTGATACTTGTGGTGCTGTGGATGGTGTTTGTGATGTTCTCCTTGCGTTCCTCCAGGGGATGTGGATCGCTAGTGGACACTTTCAGTTTTAAATTTCCCAACAGATAAAAATCTCATGTGGACAAGTCTGGGGAACGTGGTGGCCATAACCCGTCACTCACAGTTCGCTCCTCCGTAAACAGTTCATGAACCCGTCCAGTGAGTTTGTAAAGTGCGGCATCTTGCCCCATCTTGTTGAAAAAGCAGGACATCTTCTTCTGGTGTTGGTTGTAAAACTGTCCTGAGTTGTCCAGGTAAATTGCGGCATTCACAGTTGATTTAAAGAAAATTGGCCCTACTATTCGTATTCCTAACACTGCACACCAAACGCCAATTTTCTGGTCGTAAAGTTGTGTTTCGTGAGTCAAATGGGTATTTTTAGCGGACCAGTACCTCGTATTCTGGGAATTTATGTGACCTGATAAATTAAACCAAGCTTCGTCCGTCATGAAGTCCAGCAATGGATCCAAATGTCAGCTATCATAGTCGGCACCAAGTCAAGTAATTGATGCGTTTAGCTTTGTCAGACTGGAGGCAGTGGTGTGTTAAGGGAGGGGCGTGGGGGGGCGGTCCGCCCTGGGTGCCTGCTCTCGGGGAGGGGGGGGGGGGGTGCCAGAAGCAATGAGCGCTCATTGCTGGAGCACCGGAAGCTACAGCCCTGTCACTCACCGCTCAGCTTCCAACATTCCTCATCTCCTTCAGGTCAGGGGCGCAAAGAATGATGAGCTGGAAGACTTCTCCTTCTGCTCCCTGTTCCACCATTCAGCCTGCAGACAAAGATAGCGCTCGCGGCCTGTGTGGGAGGAGCCTGCAGCCAGAGAATCTGCCTTTGCTCCTCCCATACAGGACTGCAGAGCAATCTGTTTCTGCAGGGGAGAGAGGTCTGTGAGCGTCAGGAACAGGATAAGGTGAGTAGTTACTGTGTTTTTTGTTTGTTTTTTAACACAGAGGGGGCACAGAGAGGGCATTACTGTGAAGGGGGCACAGAGGGAATTACTGTTATAAAGGGGGCACAGTGGGCATTACTATTATAAAGGGGCACAGAGGGCATTGCTATTATAAAGGGGGCACAGAGGGTATTACTGTTATAAAGGGGGCACAGAGGGCATTACTATTATAAAGAGGGCACAGAGGGCATTACTGTTATAAAGGGGGCACAGAGGGCATTACTATTATAAAGAGGGCACAGAGGGCATTACTGTTATAAAGGTGGCACAGAGGGTATTACCAGGGCTGGGACAAGGCCATTTGGTGCCCAGGGCGAAGATGGCAAACTGCGCCCCCCCCCCCCCCCCCCCCCCCCGTTTTTAAGAAAAAAATTAGTTTGTTATTTGTATTACATTATTTTCTTACTTTTTACAGTCTGTGTGTGAGTAGCAGCTAGTGAAGGCAGGCTCCTCGTGGCTTGTTCTTCACGCGCCGACACAGCTCCCTGTAGGCTGCGCGAGTCCTCCCTCTCTCACCTCACACCTCGCCTCCGGCGTGAGCCGCGTGACGTCACACGGCGCACGCCGGTGGTATCAACCAAATGAATCCTCCATGGGGGGGGGGGGGCGAGGAAACGCAGAGGAGGAAAGGGAGCCCGAGCCAGGAGCGCAGTCGGCACAAAATTCATAGGGGGAGAGAAGGAGCAGCGCTGACATGGCTGGTGTGGACGGTGTAGGCGGGTGCAGGAGCGCACTCAGCACAGCAAGCACAGCAAGTGGCGCTTGGCTAATGTGGTACAGTGAAGCTGTACACTGCTGGCACTTCACCTGCGCCCCCCTCCTGTCCGCAAATGGTAGCGCCCAGGGCACCCGCTCCTTCGGCCCCTGCCTTGTACCGGCCCTGGGTATTACTATTATAAAGGGGGCACAAAGAGCATTACTGATATAAAGGGGGCACAGAGGGCATTACTATTATTAAGGGGACACAATGGGCATTATTACTATGGAGGGGGCACAATGGGCATTATTACTATGAAAGGAGCACAATGGGCATTACTACTATGAAGAGGGCACAATGGGCATTACTACTATGAAAGGGGCACAAGGGGCATTACTACTGTGAAGGGGGTGGGCATAACTGTTATTGGGCACCACGGGCATTACTATTGTGAAGGGGCACAGAGGGCATTACTACTGTTATGGGGCACAGAGCGCACATTACAGCTGTGAAGGGGGCACAGATAAGGCATTACTACAGTGAAAGGGGCACAGAGAGGGCATAACTACTGTGAAGGGGGCACAATGAAGGGATAGTACTTTAAGGGGGCACGATGTGGGTATAACTACTGCGAAGTTGTACAGTGAGGGCATAACTGCTGTTAGGGGCACATATCTGGACAAAACTCCTGTGAAGGTTGTACAGTGAGGGCAATACTACTGTAAGGGGGTACAATTTCTTTAAAGTACTGGTGGGAAGGGGTAGCAGAGAAAGGACCCACCCAGGGTTCCAAATACCTAGGCACGCCACTGGATGGAGGCCTCGGTTTCTTCATGTTTCAGACAGTTTGATGCCATTTCCGAACCAGACTCTGAATGCAACGTTTAGCCGGTGGTTTTGTTCCTGGGTACTTGTCCGCAAAGGTCTCTAGCATTTCCATAATCGATCTGCTTTGCACATTGCCTTCCACAATCACTATTCGCTGTTCCAGGGAGAACACCATCTTTCTGACGCAATGGGCCACTTTTATCAAACTGAATAATAAATCAGTCTTAGTTGCCCATAGCAACCAGAGTTCAGCTTTCAGGGCTCTGAAAAATTGAAAGCTGAGCTCTGATTGATTGCTATGGACAACTAAGACAGATTTGGAGATATTGGAGGCGGGCTACTTTTTTGTGGGCCACCGCTGTGAGCTATAATAAAAGGGTTTTCTGGAAGTACAATATAGATGTCCTATTCTCAGGATCAGCTCATCAATATCAAATCAGTTTGGGTCTGACACCCTCACCAATCAGGTGCTTGAAGAGGCCACGGCACTCTAGTGAACCTTGTAGTCTCTTCCTAGGCCAGTGAAGTCACGTTTATCGGTCACATGGCCGATTGAAGTGAATGGGCTGCAGTACCAAGCACTGCCACTATACAATGTACGGCGCTGTGCTTGGTATGCTGTGAAGAGGCCTCAAAACTCGTTCGAGGGCTACAACCCTATCAAAAAGCTGATTAGCGGGACCTGCCGGGAGTCGGACCCCCGCCAATCTAATATTGATGACCTAACCTGAGGATAACCTATCAATATTGCACTCCTTTATTATTTTCTTAAAAGTGCCATTAATTCTATGGTGCTGTATATTCAAAAGGGGTATACTGACATCATATAAATCAAGAACATTGAGCATCAACCTACTAATATACTGGTACAATGGGGGTAAGGACCGTGCCTATGAGAGGTCACTATCTACAAGGGATAGGGGAAGGACCCAGTAGGTGAGAGTTAGGGTTGCCACCTTTCCCAACAAAAAATACTGACCAAGTTAAGCCACACCCAAAAGGGTGTGTGGTATGGGGGCACGGCTTAACACAGGGTGTTAAGTTGCTGTCATATTGTAGCTCCCAGTAATATTAACCCCTTCTACCCCGGGCCAGTTTTCGCCCTCCTGCTCAGGCCATTTTTTGCAAATCTGACATGTGTCACCTTATGTGGTAATAACTGTGGAACACTTTTACTTATCCAAGCCATTCTAAGACTGTTTTCTCGTGACACATTGTACTTCATGATAGTCACAAATTTGAGTCAATATATTTCACCTTTATGAAAAAATCCCAAATTTACCAAAAATGTTGAAAAATTCACAATTTTCTAAATTACCTCATAAAATATTTATTACTTAACATTTCCCATATGTCTACTTTATGTTGGCATAATTTTGTAAGTGTCATTTTATTGTTTTAGGTTAGAAGGCTTAGAATTTTAGAAGCAATTCTTAAAATTTTTAAGAAATTTTCCAAAATCCACTTTTTAAGGACCAGTTCAGGTCTAAAGTCACTTTGTGGGGCTTACATAGTAGAAACCCCCCATAAATTACCCCATTGTAGAAACTACAACCCTAAAATTACTCAAAACTGAATTTTCAAACTTTGTTAACCCTTTAGGTATTCCACAAAAAAGGAGATTACATTTCTAAATTTTGTTTTTTTGGCAGATTTTCCATTTTAATCCTTTTTTTCTTTAGCACATCGAGGGTTAACAGCCAAACAAAACTCAATATTTATTACCCTGATTCTGCGGTTTACAGAAACACCTCACATGTGGTCGTAAGCTGATGTAAGGGCACACGGCAGGGCGCAGAAGAAAAGGAGTGCCATATGGTTTTTGGAAGGCAGATTTTGCTGGACTGGTTTTTAGATGCCATGTCCCATTTGAAGCCCCCCCTGATGCACCCTTAGGCCTCTTTCACACGAGCATGACGGATTATGTCCAGTGAAACTCGCACCATTTTGCAAGCAAGTTCAGTCAGTTTTGTCTGCGATTGCGTTCAGTTGTTCAGTTTTTTCAGTGCGGGTGCAATGCGTTTTGATGCGTTTTTCACACGCGTGATAAAACTGAACTGAAGGTTTACAAACAACATCTCCTAGCAACCATCAGTGAAAAATGAATTGCATCCGCACTTGCTTCCGGATGCAATGCGTTTTTCACTGAAGCCCCATTCACTTCTATGGGGCCAAGGCTGCGTGAAAAACGCAGAATATAGAACATGCTGCGTTTTTTACGCAACACAGAACTGATGCATGAAAAAAATGCTCACACGAGCGAGTTTTTCGCACGGATGCGATGCGTAAAGATAACGCATAGCACGCGCACTGAATCCTGACCCATTAATTTCAATGTGTCTGTGTACATACTATTTTGGGGTACATATGATTTTTAATTGCTCTATATTATGTTTTTTGTGAGGCAAGGTAACAAAAAAATGGCTGTTTTGGCAACATTCATCTGACAGGGTTGATCATATGCTATTTTTACAGAGCACGTTGTTACGGACGCAATGATATCAAATATGTCTACTTTGTTTGTTTGTTTCAGTTTTACATAATAAAGCATTTAAAAAAAAAAATATGTTTTTGTGTCTCCATTTTCTGAACGCCATATTATTTTTTATTTTTCTGCTGATCGTCTTGTGCAGGGGCTCGTTTTTTGCAGGAAGAGTTGACGTTTTTATTGGTACCATTTTTGGGTACATATAATTTTTTGATCATTCATTATTACGCTGTATGTAGGTGACCAAAAAATTTGTTGTTTTGGCACAGTTTTTATTTATCTATTTTTACAGCATTCACCTGAGGGGTTAGGTCATGTGACATTTTTATAGAGCAGGTCGTTACAGACGTGGCAATACCTAATATGTATACTTTTTCTTATTTATTTAAGTTTTACACAATAATAGCATTTAAAAAAAAAAGATGTTTTAGTGTCTCCATAGTCTGAGAGCCATAGCTTTTTTATTTTTTGACCGATTGTCATAGGTAGGGCCTCATTTTTTGCAGGATGAGGTGATGGTTTGATTGGTACTATTTTGGGGGGCATACACCCTTTCGATCGCTTGGCATTGAGCTTTATGTGATGTTAGGTGACAAAAATTTATTTTTTGTCACTCTTTTTATTTTTATTTTTTTACGGTGATCACCTGATGGGGTAGGTCATGTAAAATTTTATAGAGCAGGTTGTTACGGACGCGGCAATACCTAATATATCTACTCTTTTTTTTATTTCACTTCAACATAATGTTCTGAGAGCTATAGTTTTTTGATTTTCTTATGTAGGGGCTCATTTTTTGCAGGATGAGGTGACGGTTTTAATGGTACCATTTTGTGGGACCTACTCCTTTTTTATCACGGCTTGATGGTTTCATTGGTACTATTTTGGGGGGCATACACTTTTTTGATCGCTTGGTGTTGCACTTTTTGTGATGTAAGGTGACAAAAATGGCTTTTTGACACAGTTTTTTTTAATGATGTTTATCGGACAGGCTGGATCATGTTATATATTTATGGAGCCAGTCGTTACGGACGCGGTGATACCTAATATGTGTGTTTTTTTCCTTTTGCTTTCTATTTTTTATTATAAAATCAGGGGAAAGGAGCATTTTTTTCTTTTTTTTTACTTAAAACTTTATTTTTATTTTTATTAAAAACCCATTTTTTTTGCTTTCTTTTAAACTTTATTTCTATCCCACTCTGGGACTTCTACTTTTGAGGGTGTGATCCCCTCTGCAATCATTACAATACATCTGTATTGTAATGCATTGACTGTTAGTGTATTACGCAGAGTAATACACTAACAGGTTGCCTAGGAGACGGGGCTGGATCTCCTCGGCCCACATAGAAGGCAAGTCCCATTGCCGTGCAAGGCATTGGGCAGCCTGTGCATGGCATTGGGTTGCCTTGTCACCCATTGGGTCCCCGCCACAGCAGCGCGGGGACCCAATAGGCTCCGTCACCCGCCGCAGCCCTGACCGCGGCATAGAAGTGGTTAATCTGCTGGCATCGGCTTTTGCAGCGATCAGGAATTGCCATGCCCCTGCACTGATCGGGTGCGCACCACTCCGGTGCCCGCCCGATCACCATGATGTAATAGTTCGTCTAAATGCGGCAAGTCAATTGCCGCCATGACGTACTATTACGTCATATGTCGGGAAGGCCTTATGCCCCCATTAGTGCCCCAGTAATAGTAATGCCCCATTAATGTGTCCCAGAATTAATGCCCCACAGTCAGAGTAATGGCCCTATTAATAAGCCCCAGAATTAATAATGTCCCCATTAGTGCCCCACAGTAAGAGTAATGTCCCCATTAGTGCCCCCTTCTCTTCTTCTTCTTAAAAAAAAACACTCACCTCCTCCATTTGTTTGCGCAACTGTGAACACTCCATGCTGACTGGAAGCTCAGGATATGACCTGCGCTCCAGCGTGATGACGTCTTGCAGGTCCTGTCCTCCAGTCAGCAGCGAGTGTTCACCGCAGCGCAAGCAAATGGAGGAGGTGAGTGTTTTTTTTTTCATAACACAAAGAGGGGGAGGGGTTAAAGGCTGTACTAATGAGCACTCTACAAAGGAAGCGCTCATTAGTAACAGTCCTTGCAAAAAAATACCGGCAATTAATATTGCCGGTAGAAAAAAGTTACCTGCATCGGCAGGGCCACTAA
The DNA here is from genome assembly GCF_905171765.1 of Bufo bufo. NCBI lineage: Eukaryota > Metazoa > Chordata > Amphibia > Anura > Bufonidae > Bufo > Bufo bufo. The sequence continues at coordinate 49,686,553 of NC_053390.1, forward strand.
AATACCGGCCAGGTGGCAACCCTAGTGAGGGTAAAGGCTGCTCATCTGGCTGTGTGGTGGCAGCATGCTCATTGCATTGTGGTTGGCGTTCCTGCAGATTTTGGTTTTCAGATTTCATTTGAAGGTTTAGATGTTGGGGGAGAGTCTGATATGTTGGGGTACAGAGTTCCAGAATATGGGAGATGCACGGGAGAAATCCTGTAGAACACTGTGTGAAGAACATATGAGAGGAGGACTAAGGAGGAGGTTCTGTGAGGATCGGAGATTATGGGTGAGGATGTATCGAGAAAGCAGGTCAAAGATGTATGGATGGGACAGGTTGTGGACGGCATTATATGTTCTTGAGCTGAAGTCGCTGGGCAATTTGGAGATAAGTTAAGAGATTGGCAGAGGGGAGAGGCAGAGGAGAAACGAGGGGAGAGGTGCATTAACCGGGCAGCAGAGTTGAGAATAGATTGGAGGGGAACAAGAATGCTAGATGGGAAGCCACACAGGAGGATGTTGCAGTAGTCCAAACCCAGGACTCCTCAAAAATACTGTTCTATGTGTATGTACGAGTTATGTGTAGCCTGTCACACTTGTCACAGATTAAGAAAGTGCTAATCTCAACACAGTCTAAACCAGTTTGTAGTTCATCCAGCTGCAGAACCCTCTTAATAAATTAGGCGCATCTCTTCCACTCCGTGGGCAACAAAATCAAATCTACACCAGCCAGGAGCAGCAGTTTCTGGTGTAAGTTTTAGTAAATCCAGCGACAGATGACCCCTCCTGGTAAACCCTGCTCCTTTTAATCGCCACTTTTAAGTCGCAAATTACAGCATGCTCCATAATTTGCAACTTTTTAATGCCACAATATTGATGTAAATAGCATAATAAATGTCCCCACTATGTCAGTATTGGATTGGGAGGTGTAAAACGGCCTTTGCCATCTTTATCTTTAAATGCCCTTATGAAGAGATGGACTTTTCGCAGGCAATCGTCCTGGTATAGTCCACAATGGCATCTGCTGGGAGGACGGGTCATGACAGGCAGCGATCCAAAAGAAAATCAACAGCAAACACCTTCACAAATGAAGAGGAACCAAGCTCAGGCAAGATGTGGTAGATCTGCGCAGGTTTTTATGGTCAGAGTTAGGGCTCATGCACATGAACGTATTTTTGGTCCGCGTCCGATCTACATTTTTTGTAGGTAGGATGCAAGCTTATTCACTTCAATCGGGCTGTATGTCCGTTCTGTGGCTTCTGCAGTACTCAGTACAGACAAGGATAGAACTGTTCTATAGAGGACAAGACGTTCCGTTCCACAAAATGTGGAACACAGTTTTTTGGAGGAGGTTATGAGGAAGATCAAAACAGTTAGTTTCAGGCAAAGCCAGAAGTGGATTCAAAAGTAATCAGAAATATAAAGGAAGGACTTAAGACGACTTAAGTACTGGAGGAACACTGGAACATAGGCGTCAAGCAAACGTGTGGACAACACAGGGCGCAATATCACAACCAGGTGTCAAATAGATTTCGATTTATTCAAAGACAACGCGTTTCGGGGTACATTAGACCCCTTTATCAAGTCTAAAAGAAGATAAATAAAATATATATATATATATATATATATATATATTTATACATATATGTAAAAGTATGTAATACGATATATATAAAATAAAAATAAGCATTAATAAAATTATAACAAATAGAAAATAAGTTTGAGCTCCAGATGTACAAATAAAAGGACAGACCCCAAGAACGGATCCCATAAGTATATATACAGTCGGGGGGTGGGGGGGGGGGGAAGGGTACTGTCAGATCACATGTATCAGGGTTAGTTACCTGGTAGAGGTGCCAACTACTACATATGGGGCACTTTTATATATATATATATATATATACAGTACAGACCAAAAGTTTGGACACACCTTCTCATTCAAAGAGTTTTCTTTATTTTCATGACTATGTACATTGTAGATTCCCACTGAAGGCATCAAAACTATGAATTAACACATGTGGAATTATATACATAACAAACAAGTGTGAAACAACTGAAAATATGTCATATTCTAGGTTCTTCAAAGTAGCCACCTTTTGCTTTGATTACTGCTTTGCACACTCTTGGCATTCTCTTGATGAGCTTCAAGAGGTAGTCCCCTGAAATGGTTTTCACTTCACAGGTGTGCCCTGTCAGGTTTAATAAGTGGGATTTCTTGCCTTATAAATGAGGTTGGGACCATCAGTTGCGTTGAGGAGAAGTCAGGTGGATACACAGCTGATAGTCCTACTGAATAGACTGTTAGAATTTGCATTATGGCAAGAAAAAAGCAGCTAAGTAAAGAAAAACGAGTGGCCATCATTACTTTAAGAAATGAAGGTCAGTCAGTCATCCGAAAAATTGGGAAAACTTTAAAAGTAAGGGCTATTTGACCATGAAGGAGAGTGATGGGGTGCTGCGCCAGATGACCTGGCCTCCACAGTCACTGGACCTGAACCCAATCGAGATGGTTTGGGGTTAGCTGGACCGCAGAGTGAAGGCAAAAGGGCCAACAAGTGCTAAGCATCTCTGGGAACTCCTTCAAGACTGTTGGAAGACCATTTCAGGGGACTACCTCTTAAAGCTCATCAAGAGAATGCCAAGAGTGTGCAAAGCAGTAATCAAAGCAAAAGGTGGCTACTTTGAAGAACCTAGAATATGACATGTTTTCAGTTGTTTCACACTTGTTTGTTATGTATATAATTCCACATGTGTTAATTCATAGTTTTGATGCCTTCATAGTCATGAAAATAAAGAAAACTCTTTGAATGAGAAGGTGTGTCCAAACTTTTGGTCTGTACTGTATATATAAATTGTATATAAGATCAGTATACAAATAATGAGATTCCCAACTTAAAATACTCGTCTACAAGAGGACAAAGATAGAGAATACTTATAATGGCAATTGAATAGACAGTATAATAAACAAGGTCCCAACTCAGGATGCCCATCTAAGAAAAACAAACTATGATCGCCGGGAAGACACCACGGGGATCTATAACCTGTAGGGAGAGAAAGAAAGGTACCTGGATGTTAACAGTTGAATCAAAGACGCGCCTGCTGCTTGCCGGCACGTGGGACGCTCGGTTCACTGTGTGCTCACAGCGCGCACTTACTACAGGAAGTTAAGGTGGTAGTGTGGGAGGAGAGCGACGTGCTGATGGACGGGGTTGGGATTGCGATACTGAATGATGGGCTAAGAGTGAAGGATGATGCGGGATGTGAACTGAAGGGACCAATGAACAAATGGAGGGGCAATGATGAGGAGTTTGTTTATAAGGGTAACGGTGGGAGACAAATTGAAATAGAGAGTAGAGGAAATATAATAAGTAATGAAATGGATATCAAGGGATAGGCAAATAGACCTAGTGTGTAATAAGCAGAGAGAAATTATGTGTGAAAGACTTGTACCAATATGCGCAATAATGCCAATAATACTACTTGCAGACCGGGGAATGCTGATAGCTGAACAACTAAAGGTACAACAGTGTTGATGAAATGAAAGGGAACAGATATATGTGAAATACAGTATAAGATCATTTGCAAAATAAACAGGGGGAAGGTTGTCACTGGGAGAATGGACACTTGGCAAATAATTATATAAATTGTAATGAAAAAAAGAAAGAAAAAAATAGATTTGTGTGTAAATAGACAGTTGGTAATTAATAAATTAATTGATTATTAATAAATTAATGAATTGATGATTGCAATTTAATAGAAATATATATAGAGATAATAACAATTGGGGGATGACAAAGGTTGGGGGTATAGGCGAGATCAATATAGGGGTCCCAGCAGGGGTACAGAGGGACAATCTGGTCAATTCCCAAAACGGAGGGGAATTGAAGAGACGTTGGAAGAGCTGCTTACAATGTAAATGGCTCAATTATCTGACAGATGTATTAAAAACATTTATTCTCTAAGCTTTAATTTAAGCCATATGGTTCAAGAGACTGTAGGTTAAAAATCCAGAACATCTCTCTCTTTTGCAACGTTCTGAATCTATCAGAACAGGTGTCAATGATGTGTTCAATGGGTGTGATGATCAATTTGGAGGGGTCCTTGTCGCGGGTAGAGAGAAAGTGTCGGGATACACTATGCTTTAGAAAACCACGCGTGATGTTCCGCCGGTGTTTGTTTAAACGCTCCCTGAGGGACTGGATGGTACGATCCACATACTGTAGACCACATTCGCATTCTAAAAGGTAAACGATATATGAAGACGAGCAATTCACAAAGCTTTTTATGGGGAATTCTTCTCCCGTTACATTGCTCCTGAAGGTTATAGTTCAATTGGAAATGCTGGTACAGCACTTGCATAGGCTACATTTGTAGCGACCCACACAATCGGGGTAACATCCAGCAGTAGCTGTTGATGTCAACACTTTATTTTTCAGTTTGCTTAGTGCTAGTATGTTCTTTAGAGTCCTTGCTCTCCTAAAGGTAATTTGTGGTCTAGATGGAATACCATCCTTAAGGTAGGGGTCATTTTTTTTATATATGCCAGTGTTTTGTTAAGATACTTCTCAGGACCTCATGATTGGGGTTGTAGGTAGTAATAAATGAGGATTTATACTTCTTGGTGTCCTCCACTTCTTTGGATTCGTCCTTGATCATCAGGCTCTCTTCCTGACTTTGTCTGCTAACTTGCATAAAATCACCTTCAATGTTCCCTCTAGGGTATTTTTTATTAAAAAATTTTGAACAGAGGGGGCTAGGCTGCTAAGAGAGATGGCCGCTTGAGCGGAGAGCTCCAGCACCAAGGCAACGAAAAGCTAGCAAACTCATTTTCAGCACTGGTCTGTTTGCACTATTCAGCCCCTATCAATGCCTATCATCCTCCCTGACAATATGGGGAAGTCAAAACGGCAGCTACTGCAGCGTCCCACTAGTGAACGTGGGCACTGCCAAGTTGTTGTATTTTATGCTGCATATATTTGCTTCTTAATCCCTGTTAACAGGCTGGTAGGGTGCACTACATCACATCCACCACTAGATGGGGATAGCCCTAGTATATATATACCTAAGTTCAGGCCTAGTTAGGCCTCGTGCACACGACCGTTGTTTGGGTCCGCATCCGAGCCGCCGTTTTTGCGGCTCGGATGCGGACCCATTCACTTCAATGGGGCCGCAAAAGATGCGGACAGCACTCCGTGTGCTGTCCACATCCGTTTCACCGTTCCGGCATTTCTACAATGGGCCGCCCGTTCCGTTCCACAAATTGCGGAAGGCACACGGGCGGCTTCCGTTTTTTGCAGATACGCGGTTTGCGGACCGCAAAAAACTGCACGGTCGTGTGCATGAGGCCTTAGTCTGTGAAGAAGAAGATGTTAGTAGAGAGGAGACATGTAGTAGCTGGAGTGAGGAGTAGGGGGAAGGACAGAGGCCCACCTCCTCTCAGCTCCCTCTCTGAGGCCCCACTGTCCAGAGGAGCCAAGTGATCTTTTCCCAAGTTCTATGCCAAGAAGTAAGGCTGAGGTGAGACCTCCTTCTGTACTCTATCCCTCCGGGAGGACAAGTGGAAAATTGTGTTTTGATTACAGAAAAGACAAAGGAAGATAACAGCCATCTTATTAGGCTTATGGGCTCCTTTGAATTCGGTGTAGGACAATCTAGCTACAGGCAGCCTCACCGGTATATAGAAGACAGAAAGGCCAATCTGTTATGTCACTTATGTGGAAGGAAGGATCAGAAACCACCGTTATTGGGATTAGAATAAGGCAAGGAGCTAGATACCAGCCAGTTGGATTTTCCCTAACATAACTGAACTTTAATCTGAAGTTTTTATCTACAAGAAGCCTGTTACCTGGGATAACAATTTATTACCTCTGCATACAAGAGAGACTGTGTTATCTGTGAATGTTATTGCTACTGGGAACCAGCAAAACAGTAAAAGTTGTGAGTTGGATTCAACTGATGTCTTACTCCTTAATTCAACTACTACTCTCATCATTGTTGTACCACAACGGTACTGGCGTCACGACTAAAGGGACCTAGCCATAAGCACATAAAGCCAAGTTACCACCAAGGGCACCTCAGCCATCATCTGGCCTTTGCCCCTTATATCAGAGTGTGCCCCGGAGAATTCCTGTGATGTTCTCCCCTTCACTGCACTGCTGGCCCAGGGAGGCATCTGCTAACCGTGAGTAACCGATGAACTGTTGTACCCTTCGGCCCACTGTGAACCTCACGTGTTCTCCCCTGCGGACCGGCACGTTGCACTACCCAGACTAAAAAACAGTAATCTGGACAACTACTTCGACAAAGGAAACACCAAAGATGGCGTCGAGCCTAACAATGTGATGTCTTCACCAGGGCCTGCATGCGATACGTCTCCTTCACAAGCACTTAGATCACCATCACCCCAGGCACTCTCCAGTGCATTGATCCCGCTGGACATCGCAACACCTCCCTTACCTCCAACACCAGAGGATGTCAGATCTTCCACGAGTGTGGTTCTCAGAAACCAAGATGGCGCTCGGCCAAAGTCACCGTGTGGGAATCCCCATCCGACAGCCTGCAGAAGCAGAGACCTAGAATGTACATATATCGGACCGAACACAGGTCAGTGCGCACATTAATGCCCCTAATCCAGCTAGCACAACCACTGACTCATTTTAAGACTACCCCACCTCAGATAAAACTCTATCAGAGGTAACACTAAAAATATGCTCATAGCATTAAAATCCTCCCTGCACGCAGATATCGCAGGTTTGATTAACCCACTCACTGCTAGAGTGCAAGAAGTGGAAGATAGAATCCTCCACGTTGAAACTAAAATGGATGAGTTTCCCAACTCCCAAAACTCAATTATAGACGCCCAGAATGATATGGCAGACGAACTAGAAGCCATTAAGTTGAAGATGGCAGACATGGAAGATCGCTCCAGGCGAAATAATGTAAAATTTCGAGGCATCCCAGAGGAAATCACACCTCAAGAACTACAACCATACCTGAAAGGTCTGATAAAAGCACTCCTACCACACATTCCGGCTCCGGACATGATAATTTATAGAGCCCACAGGGTACCGAAGCCTCCTCATCTGGGCCCAAATGTCCCACGTGACACCCTTGCCCGCATTCACTTCTTCCACACAAAAGAAGCATTAATGACAGCGGCCAGGAAACAAGGGACACTTCCATCGCCATATCAATCTGTCAAACTCTTCACTGACCTTTCGATGGCAACCCTCCGCCAACGCTAATTGCTACAACCCATCACAATGGCTCTCTGGGAACATGGCGTTCCTTACAAATGAGGATACCCCTTGAAACTATTATTTCACAAGAATGGCCAGGTTCACATCATCAAGTCTTTTGAAGATGGAAAGGAGTTACTCCACTCTTGGCAAATTCCATTACCCTCTGGGAAATCAAAGGGTGATCCCCCGATGGACCCATCTAAATCAACTTGGTATACAGCGAAATGAAGGTCAAAATATGTACTGATACTGGTGTTGAAGTAAAGGGACATCTACAATCACCTTGCTACTTAAACACCTAAAACTGGGCAGAAGAGCGCGCTACAGACTACATCCTTTGGGAACAAGCATAGCGCTTCCTGATATGATGCAGGCTTTTCTCTGGAGACCAGCATACTACAACTACTACTCTCAGCCTCAAAAGGGGAAATACGCCCTACAACATTGTAGACGGTTGAGTCCAGGGGGGTACTTATAGCCATTAAGAATACTGTCACCTATAGCCCTATCACTACCAGAGAAGATCTTGGAGGCCGCTACTTCATATTGGTATGTTCCATTAACAATATTACATACACATTGGTTAACCTCTATGCACCCAATACGCACCAGCTGTCTTTCCTACACACAGTAATGGCACATGTAAACAAAATGAAAAAAGGAAAGGTTATTCTTTGTGGAGATTTTAACTCCATATTAGACTCATCCCTGGACTCTACATCTCCATCACGGAGATCTGAAGTGGGAATAGCATCATTCCTGCACTCAGAAGGTCTTATTGATGTGTGGAGAGCCCAACACAGCCAGGAGAGGGACTTTACCTTCTTTTCACCGCCTCATTTATCATATTCCCGTATTGATGTTTATGGTTAATCACACCACTCTGCTACACACCTTCTCTATAGATATCGGACTCATTCAGTGGTCCAATTATGCCCCGATTACTATAACCTTGAACGAACTTTACCAATCTCAAAGAGCTCCTACATGGAGGAACAACACACTCTTATTCAATAACCACAAATATTTTGAGGAACTCACCATAGGCCTAACAGAATACTTCCAGTTCAATAGAGGGTCTGTTTTGGACATATATATGTCCTCTGGCAAGCACATAAAGCATACATGAGAGGGTCTTTAATTAAACTGGGCCATAAAGTGAAAAAACTTAGAGAAAAAGAAATCACCCAAATGCTTGAAAAAATAGCCCATCTGGAAAAAATTATACAAAAGCTCCCCCACAATCCAATGCTCTGATGAACTATGAACAGAATGAGACAAACTAAGAGGAATACTACTTTATAACTATAGCAAATCTCTCTTTCGGCTCAAATCTAAACATTACTCTCAAGGTAATAAAGCGGGACAGCTACTTGCAAGACAACTTAAATCCCAACAATCAAAATCCAAAACACCTCATATAATACATCCCAATACTAAATCCAAGCTGATAGACCAAAGAGACATCTCAGAACAATTTTGTATATACTACCAGGGACTTTACAACCTCTTTACCACAAAACTATTCAACCTTGGTAGCAGACTTCCTAGCACAGACTGCACTTCCTACCCTCACCTCTGCACAATTACAGTCTCTACATGCTCCATTCACTGAATTGGAAATCAAAATACTGATTTTCTCCCTTCTAATGGGCAAATCCCCGGGTCCGGATGGGCTATCTAACGAGTATTATCGCCATCTTCTAACTATACTAGTCCCACACTTACAAGACATATTCAACCGAGCATTAGAGGGGACCCCCTTTCCAACTGACATGTTGACAGCGTTAATAGTAACCCTCCCAAAACCGGGCAAATCCCCAGACACACCTCGAAATTTTAGGTCCATCTCTCTACTCAACTTTGATATAAAAATCTTTGCCAAGCTCATTGCAAGCAGACTGTCCCCACTGCTCCCCTCTCTGATGAAGACGGACCAGACTGGGTTTGTAGTGTGGAGACAAGCCTCTGACAACACTAGAAGAATAGCAGATCTGTTTAATTATGCTGAAATACATGGCTAACCAATGCTTCCAGTGACATTGGATGCAGAGAAGGCATTTGATCGCCTTCACTGGTCCTTTGCATTCTCTGCACTTCGAGGGATGGGATTTATGGGACACATAATGAATGCCATTGAAAACTTATACTCCTCTCCCTCAGCTAGAGTCTGGGTCAACGGTGTGGTCTCTGACCCTTTTCAAATAACCAACGGATCCAGACAAGGAGGCCCCCTGTCGCCCCTATTATTTATCCTTGCTTTAGAACCTCTAGCGCAACATATCAGAAACTCACCAAACCTTACAGGAATTGAGATAGGGGGACAAACCCATAAGATCACACTTTACGCAGATGATATCATCCTCACACTAACAGAACCCCTTACTTCTCTAAATCACGCCTTAGACATAATTTCCCATTTTGGATCATTATCCTACTATAAAATAAACAGTTCCAGATCCCAAGCCCTCACCATTAATATACCACGAGACGAAGTGACACTGTTACAGTCCCAATATGATTTAGATTGGCAAACATCTGATCTGCCCTACTTGGGAGTCAAGCTTACATCACCATGCTCTCTCTTATATAAACAGAACTATGAGCCACTTCTTTCAACTATGACAAATTATTTCTCAAACTTTGCAATGAAAACAATATCATGGGTAGACAGAGTTGCATCATTCCAAATGATGTCTTTCCCTAAACTTATTTACATATTCCGAGCTCTTCCCATTCCCGTCCCGACCAAATTCTTTAGGAAGCACAGGCCATATTGAGTAGCTATATTTGGGGTTCATCTAAACCCAGAGTTGCCCAAATGCTGCTGTTTAAGAAACAAAGAGCAGGAGGAGTGTGCCTACTGAATATCAAAGATTATTATAAAGCAATTGACCTCTCATTTACCCGCGAATGGTGGTCACATGTTAGCACAAAAGCCTGGTTCCACATAGAGTCCCAGTCAATGGAGCAGGGTACTTTGGAACCAAAGGCTCCCACAGGCTAAATTGTTGACAGTGGATCATGCGGGTAGACTCTGGACCCAAATTCAGGGGCCGCAGGCGGACTCGAGGTCACCTCTATTCCAACAAGCCACTACTCGTACATTGGAAACGGCAATATCCAACATTAGCCTCTTTGAATGGCGTGCGAGAGGAATTAATAAAATCTCCCAACTGATGGAAGCAAACTCAGTCCTCTCTTTTGAATCACTGTAACAGTCCTTTACACTGCCACAAGGGGAACTCTACAACTACCTAAGAGAACGTCATTTCCTTGCAACCATAATAATATCCCCCCATCTGTAAATAATTTTATTATTAGACTATACCAATTCCCTTTCCTTTTTAAAAAAAACACACTACAAGACACATATATGACTTGTTGGGAGACAAAGCTACTTTCGTCAAATCTCCGCCCATTAAACAATGGGAATCCAAACTGAGACAATCTTTCTCCAAAGGAACATGGACAGCAGCTATAAATTTCCTTGCCTCAAACTTTAAATATGTTACCCATTACGAAGCAGGGATAAAAACACCCTTGCATTGGTACTTTACCCCTCAGAGACTGAACCAAATTTATCCAGGTACTTCTCCCTACTGTTGGAGGAAATATGGTAGTATGGGTTCTCTATACCACATTTTGTGGACCTGCCCCAAACTTTCCCAATTTTGGCAACAGATATTTAGTATTTAATATCTGATATAACTTTGGAAACTGTAATTCCACTTCCGGAACTTGCATTACTGTTCCTTGGCATACAGACATTACATCCCAAGCACAGAAGCCTTATAGGACACATGCTACTTAGTGCTAAATTAATAATAACTCTCCATTGGAAACAGGCAGAACCACCTGCTCTATTGGAGGCGATACAGGAGTTACGCTACGAGCGATCCCTCCCAGCTACAATAATCTCTCCCAAATCTTGTAACACAACATGGGCTCCTTGGATAACTAATCCTAAATAATCCTCTTAAAAACCGCACGTACCTACATTGATTTATAAAAGCGGCAAACATAGCTTATGCATATATTGGATACCTGTTACTGTTAGCCTCCTCTTTTCTTTATTTTCTCAGTACTCCTCTCTGTAAACTAAATTGTATTCCAGGATTGAGACTCCAAGATCACTTTAACACCTGTGAATAACTTTACTGAAGTAAACTTGTAATACATGATTGTATTTTCAGTGACTCTGTACTGCTTATCTTTATTGAAATGTGAAAATCAATAAAAACAATTACTCATAAAAAATCTTGAACGTAAAATTTGACTCTGTGAAATAAAATCACTGTTAGTGGTGCAATTCCTTCTTAGTTGTTTAAATTGACTAAAAGGAATATTATCTTTCCATTTTTTATAGTGCGCACGTCTATAGTCCAGGTAGCTGCCATCGACTTTTAAAAAAAATGTCTTGGACATGATCGTTTCGTTGTCCGAATATAAAATCAAATCCAGATATTCAATGGATATGGTTGAACTATTGGCTGTGAAAGCAAGATTCCACGTGTTGGCATTGAGGTGAGAAATGAAAGCCTGGGCCTCTTTATTGCTGCCTCTCCAAATAAGGATCAGATCACCGATATAACGTTTGTAAAAAATTATCTTGTCCTTCCAGTGGTGTCCACTGTAGATATATTGCTCTTCAAAGCAGCCCTTGTACAGATTCGCAAAACTTGGTGTGAATTACGTCCCCATCGTGGTCCCCTTCTGCTGTTTGTTGATTTTACCCTCAAATGAAAACACATTGTGTGTAAGGATAAAATGAATTGCATCCGAAATGAAAGTTTTATGTCTAGGAGAAAGGTGACGGTCAGTCTCAAGATAATGACGTGCTGTACTGATTCCTGCTTCATGTGGAATATTGGAGTACAATGCAGCCACATCCATCGTCAGCCAACTATAAGATGGTTCCTAACTGATGTCCTTCAATAATGAAATAAGTTGTAAAGAATCTCTTAAAAAGGATGGAAGATTCATAATGTATTTTTGTTAAAAAATTTCCACGTAATGGGAGAGGTTACTGGTTAATGAATTTATCCCAGAAATAATTAGTCTTCCCGGTGGGTTATTGGCGTCTTTATGGATTTTTGATAAGTGGTAAAACAATTCAGTATTCGGATGGTCTATCCTTAACCTTTTTTTGTTAGAACTTGGTCCTCCTTAGCTCGTTTCAACAGGATAGTGAGGCTCTTCTTATCTTCTGTAAGGGGGTTGAAGGGGAGGGATTTATAATACAATGGATCTCCTAGGATCCTATTTGCTTCTTTTATATACCGTAATCATCTTTATTTTGTAGTATTATTCCTCCTCCCTTATCTGCATTCCTGATGACGAGAAGATCGTTGTTATTTAGCTCAATCAGTGCGTGTTTTTCTTCCTTAGTTAAATTATTCTTGATATTGACATTTTTGTTAATATTTCTCACGTCTTTGGATACTAATGAGAAAAAAGTATTAATGTGACTCCCTTTGTGATGATTGAGATTGAACGTTGATTTTAGTCTTAAATTAGTGTGAGTGGTAGATAAGGGGCCATGCTTCCTGGGTCATCCTCTTTTGTGCTGATATTAAGTTGTCTGGTTCCAATTGCGACGTGCCTTTGAAGTGTGATGTTTCTGATGAAGGTGTTAAGATCAACAAAAAGCTCAAATTCATAGAATTTTTCGGCAGGACAAAATGACAGACTCTTCTGGAGAACAGATGTTTGGGCCGGGGTGAGGAAAAATCCAGAGAGATTAAATATTTTTAACTGTTGAGTAATTTTGTTCCTCTTGGTACTCTGAGGGTTCTGTGTGTTCCTCTTTATGTCTCCTGTTTCCTTTGGCATTCTGGTTTGCGAAACCCTATCTCCACCCTCTTTGGCATTCGTTTGAAGAAATCTGTAATAACTGTTGTGATGTCTGTAGGTTGTCTTAGAATGTATGTTGCTTGAGGGGTCAAAGCCCCGGGAAGCGGTAAAAAAGACACCAAATGATTAACGGTGTGGTTGGGGTATGTTTGTGGATCTTCCGAAGTGCTTATATTGTGGAGGGCAAGAATGGAAGAGTCGATCCTGGTATGGTTTGAAACCGATGGTACCAAAGGGAAAGAGGTGGGAGGTAAATTGAGGGGGCAACCTTGGGGAAGATTGGAGGGGGACATAGGAGGGGAACACAGAATTGGGGGTATAGCAGATGGAGTGGACAGTATTGAAGTACCTGATTTAGGGATGGTTTGGATGGAAGAAGGACATGGCAACAAAGCACCAGTCCTATGGTCGGAAGAGGGGGAGGCAGGTGGAGTAATAGGCTTGGTGAGTGGCCCACTGTGGGTGGTTTGGATGAGGACGGGGACGGGTTATAGTGGATTGAACTGTGGAGGGTGGAAGCCGTTCAGGTCCATGATTGGACTGGTTACTACGGTATCTGGTGAACGTCTGGGAGTGGTGGGCAGAAGGTTTAGCACGGACCCTGGATGTACTATGGTCCACAAAGACCATGGGAGTGTTGGATCGATTGTTGATGTGGGAATGTGTGTGAGGTCTTTTCCTCAGCCAGAACTTGACATTATCATTCTGAAAATCGAATCTGTCTCTGGATAGTTTGGAGGATTTTTTACTGATGATGTCAGTAATAGTCTTGGTGAGTTGCCCACTGTGAGTGGTTTGGATCGGTCTCTGACTAACCAGAACATGGGGAGAATGAGGACGGGGACGGGTTATAGTGAATTGAACTGTGGAGGGTGGAAGCCGTTCAGGTCCATGATTGGAGTGGTTACTACGATATCTGGTGAATGTCTAGCGGCCATGTCTTTGATTCAGCTGTTAACTTCCAGGTACCTTTCTCTCCCTACAGGTTATTGATCCCCGTGGTGTCTTCCCAGCGATCATAGTTTGTTTTTCTTAGATGGGCATCCTGAGTTGGAACTTGTTTATTATTATACTGTCTATTAAATTAGCATTACACCCTGTACAGAATTATTAGGCAAATGAGTATTTTGACCACATCATCCTCTTTATGCATGTTGTCTTACTCCAAGCTGTATAGGCTCGAAAGCCTACTACCAATTAAGCATATTAGGTGATGTGCATCTCTGTAATGAGAAGGGGTGTGGTCTAATGACATCAACACCCTATATCAGGTGTGCATAATTATTAGGCAACTTCCTTTCCTTTGGCAAAATGGGTCAAAAGAAGGACTTGACAGGCTCAGAAAAGTCAAAAATAGTGAGGGATGCAGCACTCTTAAAATTGCAAAGCTTCTGAAGCGTGATCATCGAACAATCAAGCGTTTCATTCAAAATAGTCAACAGGGTCGCAAGAAGCGTGTGGAAAAACCAAGGCGCAAAATAACTGCCCATGAACTGAGAAAAGTCAAGCGTGCAGCTGCCAAGATGCAACTTGCCACCAGCTTGGCCATATTTCAGAGCTGCAACATCACTGGAGTGCCCAAAAGCACAAGGTGTGCAATACTCAGAGACATGGCCAAGGTAAGAAAGGCTGAAAGACGACCACCACTGAACAAGACACACAAGCTGAAACGTCAAGACTGGGCCAAGAAATATCTCAAGACTGATTTTTCTAAGGTTTTATGGACTGATGAAATGAGAGTGAGTCTTGATGGGCCAGATGGATGGGCCCGTGGCTGGATTGGTAAAGGGCAGAGAGCTCCAGTCCGACTCAGACGCCAGCAAGGTGGAGGTGGAGTACTGGTTTGGGCTGGTATCATCAAAGATGAGCTTGTGGGGCCTTTTCGGGTTGAGGATGGAGTCAAGCTCAACTCCCAGTCCTACTGCCAGTTTCTGGAAGACACCTTCTTCAAGCAGTGGTACAGGAAGAAGTCTGCATCCTTCAAGAAAAACATGATTTTCATGCAGGACAATGCTCCATCACACGCGTCCAAGTACTCCACAGCGTGGCTGGCAAGAAAGGGTATAAAAGAAGAAAATCTAATGACATGGCCTCCTTGTTCACCTGATCTGAACCCCATTGAGAACCTGTGGTCCATCATCAAATGTGAGATTTACAAGGAGGGAAAACAGTACACCTCTCTGAACAGTGTCTGGGAGGCTGTGGTTGCTGCTGCACGCAATGTTGATGGTGAACAGATCAAAACACTGACAGAATCCATGGATGGCAGGCTTTTGAGTGTCCTTGCAAAGAAAGGTGGCTATATTGGTCACTGATTTGTTTTTGTTTTGTTTTTGAATGTCAGAAATGTATATTTGTGAATGTTGAGATGTTATATTGGTTTCACTGGTAAAAATAAATAATTGAAATGGGTATATATTTGTTTTTTGTTAAGTTGCCTAATAATTATGCACAGTAATAGTCACCTGCACACACAGATATCCCCCTAAAATAGCTAAAACTAAAAACAAACTAAAAACTACTTCCTAAAATATTCAGCTTTGATATTAATGAGTTTTTTGGGTTCATTGAGAACATGGTTGTTGTTCAATAATAAAATAATCCTCAAAAATACAACTTGCCTAATAATTCTGCACTCCCTGTATACGTATTCTCTATCTTTGTCCTCTTGTAGACGAGTATTTTAAGTTGGGAATCTCATTACTTTTATACTGATCTTATATACAATTTATATATAGATATATATATATATTTATATATATATATATATACACTCACCTAAAGAATTATTAGGAACACCATACTAATACGGTGTTGGACCCCCTTTTGCTTTCAGAACTGCCTTAATTCTACATGGCATTGATTCAACAACGTGCTGATAGCATTCTTTAGCATCTTGCAGTTGATGGAGATTTGAGGGATGCACATCCAGGGCACGAGGCTCCCGTTCCACCACATCCCAAAGATGCTCTATTGGGTTGAGATCTGGTGACTGTGGGGGCCATTTTAGTACAGTGAACTCATTGTCATGTTCAAGAAACCAATTTGAAATGATTCGAGCTTTGTGACATGGTGCATTATCCTGCTGGAAGTAGCCATCAGAGGATGGATACATGTTCTCATTCTGTTTACGCCATTTGAATGTCTCAACAGAAATCGAGACTCATCAGACCAGGCAACATTTTTCCAGTCTTCAACAGTTCAATTTTGGTGAGCTCGTGCAAATTGTAGCCTCTTTTTCCTATTTGTAGTGGAGATGAGTGGTACCCGGTGGGATCTTCTGCTGTTGTAGCCCATCCGCCTCAAGGTTGTGCGTGTTGTGGCTTCACAAATGCTTTGCTGCATACCTCGGTTGTAACAAGTGGTTATTTCAGTCAACGTTGCTCTTCTATCAGCTTAAATCAGTCGGCCCATTCTCCTCTGACCTCTAGCATCCACAAGGCATTTTTGCCCACAGGACTGCCGCATACTGGATGTTTTTCCCTTTTCACACCATTCTTTGTAAACCCTAGAAATGGTTGTGCGTGAAAATCCCAGTAACTGAGCAGATTGTGAAATACTCAGACCGGCCTGTCTGGCACCAACAACCATGCCACGCTCAAAATTGCTTAAATCACCTTTCTTTCCCATTCTGACATTCAGTTTGGAGTTCAGGAGATTGTCTTGACCAGGACCACACCCGTAAATGCATTGAAGCAACTGCCATGTGATTGGTTGACTAGATAATTGCATTAATGAGAAATAGAACAGGTGTTCCTAATAATTCTTTAGGTGAGTGTGTATATATATATATATATATATATATATATATATAAAAGTGCCCCATATGTTGTAGTTGGCACCTATACCAGGTAACTAACCCTGATACATGTGATCTGACAGTTCCACCCCCCGACTGTATATATACTTATGGGATTCGTTCTTGGGGGCTATCCTTTTATTTGTACATCTGGATATCAACCTTATTTTCCATTTGTTATACTTTTATTAATACTTATTTTTTAATCATATATATCGTATTGCATACTTTTACATATATGTATATATATAT
The DNA here is from genome assembly GCF_905171765.1 of Bufo bufo. Taxonomy (NCBI): domain Eukaryota; kingdom Metazoa; phylum Chordata; class Amphibia; order Anura; family Bufonidae; genus Bufo; species Bufo bufo. The sequence goes on from NC_053390.1 coordinate 49,703,683, forward strand.
TATATTTATCTTTTTTTAGACTTAATAAAGTGGTCTAATGTACCCCGAAATGCGTTGTCTTTGAATAAATCGAAATCTATTTGACACCTGGTTGTGATATTGCGCCCTGTGTTGTCCACACGTTTGCTTGACTCCTATGGTCCAGTGTTCCTTCAGCACTATTGTTCACCTGACCGGCGGTTTGGCTCTTGCCTAAGGTTATCGGAGAAAGCCGGCTGCACCAACCAGTAACTATCTTCATCTGACCTACATTGTGGTTGCGCCCAATTGGGTGCAACCCAAATATGTGAGCAAACCACCTCTCCTGTGTGAGGGCACTGTTATTTGACTTACTCACCCTATGAGCGCCTTTCTCTCTTTTTTTGCCATTATTTGCCTTAAGACGACTTAAGGAAGTTTTCAGACCCTTGTCTTAATAACCCTGCGCTGGTGCTTGATGCTCTATTTGTTATTTTCTTATTTTGCAGGGACGCGGAACGGTGTGCTGTCTGCATCTTTTTGTAGCACCATTGAAGTGAATAGTTCCGCATCCGATCCATAAAAAATGCAGATCGGATGCGGACAAAAACAACGGTCGTGTGCATGAGCCCTAAGTGGGAAGTATGGTGAAGTTTAGTAAATGATTTATCCAAATATTTATCTACTTGCAACATTTTTAGTTTATTAGGTAATTGTAATTTTTTTTTCCTTGAGAGATTACTATTTAAAATAAATTTGTCACCAGCGACTTCCCTATTTAACACATGGCTGTGGTTCACCTGATTAAAACTCTGTTTTTCTTTTGTTGATCTGAGGCTCCGTTCCCAAGTTATGATACTTTTTCTTAATATACAAATTAGGTCTTTGGTGCAATGAGGGCGTCACCGTTTCTCTTGTTGCACCCAAGCTCCACTCCTTTCTGTGACCAGCCCCTCCCAATCAAAGCAGCCAGGGAGGGGCTAGCCTGGGGCAGAGCTTGGGTGCAACAAGAGAAACGGTGATGCCCTCATTGCACCAAAGGCCTAGTTTGCATATTAGGAAAAAGTTTCAGAACTTGGGAATGGATCCTCAGATCAACAAAAGAAAAACTTTTAATCAGGTGAAGCACAGCTATGTGCAAAATAGTTTGATAGGGAGGTCGCTGATGACAGATTCCCTTTAAGGCAGGGATCAGTAACCTTTAGAACTCCAGCTCCTGTGGAAATACAACTCTTAGCATGCACACTTATGCGGTCATTCTAACTCATAGAAGTAAAAAGAGAATTCTGGCTGTTGTAGTTTCAGAACAGATGGAGTGCTAGAGGTTTCTGATCTTGCATGCAGTTTTGGAAGCCAAAATCAGGAGTGGATAATAAAAACATGATAACTATAACGTAAAGATACAACTTCTATTTTTGAATTCACTCCTGGTTTTGGCTTTGAAAACTGCATACAGAAAACTAATCATATGGCAGTGCCATCAGCATTTTTCTTTGCCATCGCTTTTCCATTACTTGAGTTGAAGACTAACAGTAAACGTGTCATCTTATTAACATTTTGTAAACTTTGTAAAAATGTATTATTTTTATTTGTATGTTGGAAAATCAGAGCAGAACCCTAAATTAATTCAGCCCCCAAACCAGATTTCAAATATTTATCAGGCCAAAGACTAACCCCATAAAATGAATTTAGACCCCAGACTAGACCCCTAAAATTAATTAAGACCGCAAAATAGACCCCATAAATTAATCAATGAGGAATACATAAAGGGTTTGTCCAGCAAGAAATTTTATTTTTTAAAGTATTTTAAAAGTATCAAAGGAAAAAGTCATACTTACCCCAACGACCCAATCAATAACTGAGGCAGATCACTGTTGTATCTAGTAAATTAATGTGGGGTGTTTCCTGTCGGTTGAGAGGGATCAGTAAGTAGAAAGCAGCGGGGAACCCAGACAGCATCGGAATGGGATTGTTATACTGTTTTATATTGTTGAACTGCATTTTATATGTTTATTGTAATATATACTGTTCATTTGCACTGCTTAGTCATACCCATTGACTTGTATTGAGGCTAAATACAAGTCTATGGCAGCCGTGAACTGCACCATTATTGCTGTTAATCTGTGCTTCTCCAGTTTCACATGTCCCACTAAGTAGAACAGTCAGGGCCCCTAAAGTCTGCAGATAGAGACAAGTGTTAATTAGGAGAGACTCTGCCAGACTGCACAGGTCGCCAGAAGAAGACACTGAGAAAGGGATACCCTGTCTGATGACTTAGCCACAGATCCTGGGCCACCAGCCCTTTGGCCGGAGTATCAAACTTCTAAGAGAGAGGGGGACCGCTAGCTCAGGACTTTCTTGAGCACGGAATCTTCTTCTCCCAGGTAGGAGACTAGTGAAGCCAGCTCAGTGCCTTGCCTGTATTGTTTTGAATTTAAGTTCCTCCAGTAAAGAAGCGCTCTGGTTTACTGTAGACCCTGACTCTCTGGGCTTATTTCCGATTGGGGTGCACCACGCCTTACTATCTTTTCCAGAGAACAGCAACATGTGGTGACACCTCAATGGTGTCCGGACGACCCAGTTTAGCATTGGTTGCCACCTCCAGCCGGGCCACTGCAACCACCCTACGGCAGCACAAAGAGTGCCTATAGGTCTGTAATGCAGAACCATAAGGGTCTGTGCCAAGGTCATGGGCTTTGAGAGGGATTGTGTCTTTTCTTTACGATGTGTCCTTATGAGACTGTGGAACGGGAACTGTCTTCTATCACATCCCGTCCAGTTCTCCAGTGATACCATAAGCGCCCATTTATCAGGAAAAGATGCCAACAGCTGCATCTCTGCGATCCGTCTTGATGCTGATGGCGTTGCTTTTTTTTTCTCAACGCTAATGAATTTTCCTTCTTTCCCCGACATATTTGGAAGTGCACTCTGCTACACTACACATTAAACTCCTCTCTGCTCCCCTCCCCCCCCCTCCTGTCATTTTAAGTATGATGCACAATGTGTGAATATCACCCACTGCAGAAGCTATATTATGTTCCTCTGGTGAGCATGGTGCATTTCTGGAGGAAGTCTTAATCGAGCACTTAAGCTGTAATACTCTGGAGGAATGCCCTGCGGAGAGCTCAGTATCCTGAGCACTGCTGAGCTGGTTTCACCACTTTCCCCTAAGCACTTTTACTGCAAGCTGATTAGACCATTAGGGTTTACGAACGTCTTTTACTTCCTTACATGCCTTTTGTTTTCAAGCTTAGGAGAAAGTGTTATGTAATTCGATCAGTTTAGATGCTCTTGTTTGTTTCAATCTACTGTATTAATTTATATCGCTCTTATTATCGCTTTACCAAGAGTATATAATTGGGACACTTTAGATAAAGCCTTACTCAGCCTGATCAATAGGTTACAGTTTGGTTCCATACAGCTAGACGCAAGCCGTTGCAGCTTTCCTTCTATCGATACAGTACATTGCAAAAGTATTCAAACCCCTAACAAACCCAATAAAGTTGTCTAGACCCTTCATAACAAAGCGAGTTTCCATTTTTTCATATTCGTTTTTTCCTTCCTGCCTTCCTGGAGCCATAACTTTTTAATGTTTCCGTCCACATAGCCGAATGAGGGCTCTTTTGTTTGTTTTTTGCAGGACAAGTTGTACTTTCTAATGTAGTGGGAAGCTGGAAAAAAATCCACATGAGGTAGAATTAGAAAAAAAATGCAATGCCGCCATAGTTTTATGGATTTTATTTTTGCAGTGTTTCCTATGGGGTAAAACTGACCTGCGTCCTTCATTCTCCAGGTCAGTATGATTACAGCGGCACCACATTTATATAGTTTTTCTTGTGTTTTAATTCTTTTAAAAAAAAACTTAAAAAAAGGTTTTTCTTTGTATTGCCATATTCTGACCCCTGTAACTTTTTTATATTTACGTCTACAGAGCTGTGTGAAGGCTAATTTTTTGCCTTCTGTAGTTTTTATTGATACCATTTTGGGGTGTGTATGACTTTTTCATAATTTTTTCTTCAATATTTTGGAAGGTAAAGTGACATCTTATCGACCATTTTGACTTTTTTTGTTCCATTATGCCGTTCACTTTATGGGATAAATACTTTTATTTATTTTAATACTTTTGGGCATTTTATTTTTTTATTATTTATTTTAATTTCTAAAATAGAAAAAGGAGTGTTTTGAATTTTTATAACTTTTTTTTATATTTTTAAACTTTTTTTCTTTATATTACATTTATTTTTAGTCCCTCTAGGGGACTTTACCATGCGATCATCTGATGGCTTATATCATAGACTACAATGGTTTACCATTGCAGTCTATGTTAGAATCAGATAGGGCTTGATAGTAAACTTCTCTATGGCAGACCTTGGAGCACCGAGCTGCCATAGCAACTGAACAGTTCCCCCACTAATTAACCACTCAGATGCCTTGGTCACAATTGACCATGGCATCTGAAGGAGTTGAAAGTCCATGATCGGAGTTGTCTCTGATCATGGACTCTTCCAGGCAGATTTGATTCAGGTTGTTCAGGTTTTTTTTTATTAATAAAAACTTGTGTACCGTCCCATACATAGTATACTATTGTTTATTGTTTATTTTTTTGCAAGACTGACCGTCAAACCAATCTCTATACTGAGCTCCCCGATCTCCCTGACGGATGAATTTGGGGGGAAAAAGGATTGGGTGACTTGAATTTTAACCCCAGGAGATACCGTAAATCAGTTCCAGCAGCTTTCTTCTCTCTCCATATTGAAAACACACATACACTCAGCCAACAGCTATTGAAGGTGCACTGGCACCTTAGGGCTCAGTTTGCACTATGTTTTTTATACAGATTGAGTCAATAGTGTACAATATGCACAGACTTCTATGGGGCAGATATATAGTACGCTATAGGTGTGTAATTTTGGCGTGCATCTGGTTGGTTTATGTCTGGATATGACTAGACTTTCCAGTTCAGGTGAAATTCTGAACAAGTGTATGCCAAGTGTATGCACCATCATGATCAGGGAAACGGCTCATAAAACCTGCCAACATTATCTTATGACATGTCTAATGAAAGGGGTTCACCAGGTCTTAATATCGGACTCATAAGTGGGTGACTCATGAAGGGGCCCCACCAGTCTTGCCACATCTCCTTGATTACTCATCCACATGGGTGGCACTGCTTGATACTGCAACTCGGTGCCATTCAGTGCCAGTTATCCTGTACAGATCCTGAGTTACATCCTGTATTATACTCCAGAGCTATATTCACTATTCTGCTGGTGCAGTCACTGTGTACATACATTACATTACTTATCCTGTACTGATCCTGAGTTACATCCTGTATTATACTCCAGAGCTGCACTCACTATTCTGCCGGTGGAGTCACTGTGTACATACATTACTTATCCTTACTGATCCTGAGTTACATCCTGTATTATACTCCAGAGCTGCACTCACTATTCTGCTGGTGAAGTCACTGTGTACATACATTACTTATCATGTACTGATCCTGAGTTACATCCTGTATTATACTCCAGAGCTGTACTCACTATTCTGCTGGTACAGTCACTGTGTACATACATGACTTATCCTGTACCGATCCTGAGTCATATCCTGCATTATACTCCAGAGCTGCACTCACTATTCTTCTGATTATTGAACACACCCCTAACAGTTTATTTGAGATGCTATAAGGCAGGGGGGCAGTTCGTTTTTCTACAGCAGATAATTTTACAGTGCCTGGTTAAAAGCTGACATTTTGCATACTACCAATAAAGCTCAGTGCAGCCCATTTATGATTATGGGGAGTCAGAACAGCTAATGTGTATTATTGATGAGTTAAAGGTGCTGATCCATCAGGAGCACCCAGTCCATTTGTCCCATTCGGCCTTTTGGACATCATAAAGGGAGGGGCTCTTTTTGAACCCCCTTTTTGAGCCCAAGCAGAGAGCTGACCATGCATTGTGCATGGGCATATTACGCGAAGAAACTTAATTTTGTCAAGGCTAAGGCTCTGTTCAACTCACGTCAGAGCCCTATATTTGCAGTATACACTGAGAAAGGCTCCAGTATACTGTATAAGCCAATCATATCCACAGAGTTTCATTCACCTGGTGGAGGGCAAATGGCATTGGTATAGATTGTTTAACATAAGATGCTATGGGCAATGTATGAATATACAGTTGTATATGTCAATGCTCTCTGTTGGCGGTACAGTACTGTGCAAAAGTTTTAGGTAGGTGTGAAAAAATGATGCACAGTAAGAATGCTTTAAAAAAATAAAAGTGTTAGTTTACTTTTATCAATTAACAAAATGCTAAGTGAATGAACCAAAAAAATCAGCCTGCGTTTGTATTAAGCATAAAAGATATGCATTGGTGGCGGAGTGACCACAGCCCCTCCCCTCCTCCTGCTTAATATCAGCCCATTGGTGGCAGCGGAAGCAGCGGTGTAGGGGGGAGGGACTGCCTCCTTCTCCCCTGTGCTGTTGAGAAGAACATGGCATGCACTGACAGCAGCGCGTGCCATGTCAGTAATGTGAAAGTGGAGGGTCTAGGCGCAAATGGCGACAAGACTACAAAGTCTTGTCGCCATTTAGCAATTCTAGGTCGCATTTGCAACCATTTTGGTTACCATCTGGAGCCCTGTGTGTGGCGTCGTGGTCCTGTTGCGGAATACATTTTGAGCCAATTAGCCAATGGCATTAAGAACTATCTTCACTGTAAAGAAGAGGAGTCCTGGAAGAGATGATATGGCCCAACAGAGCCCTGACCTCAGCATTGAGTCTGTCTGGGATTACATGAAGAGACAGAAGGATTTCGGCAAGCCTACATCCACAGAAGATCTGTGGTTAGTTCTCCAAGATGTTTGGAACAACCTCCTTGCCGAGTTCCTTCAAAAACCACGTGCAAGTGTACCTAGAATAACTGATGCTGTTTTGAAGGCAGAGGGTGGTCATACCAAATAGTGATTGGATTTAGAGTTATCTTTTCTTTATTCACTTTGCATTTTGTTAATTGTTAAAAATACACAATTTACTATTTTTGAAAGCATTCTTACTTTGCAGCATTTTTTCCACACCTGCCTACAACTTCTGCATTGTGCTGTATATATCAGGAAATTCTCCAGATGCATACATCAAACTGAAGGCTTAACAATGATCTAAACAGCCATAACGAAAGTTTCCTCACTTTTAAATATACAGGGAGACATGCAGATTCTTTATGTAGTTCAGCAGCTGACCAGCATTCGGTCATGCTAGGACTTCCCGTTAGGGAAGAGAGAAAATGAGATGCTTTCTAAATATCTGTTACAAAGATGTTAGATTTTAGAATTCTCAATGAAAGGTGAACATTCTCTTTAAAGAGGTTGTCCAGAATCCCCTAGGTTTTGAGTTAACACCCCTAGTGTGGAATTACCTAATACAAAAAGCCTACTCACTTTTTACTTACCGAGCCAGTCCTGCAACCTGGCCATGGTTAGTGATCTTCTGGTCCAAGACTGTGAACAGGATCATGTGCACCACGGCAGCCAATGACTGTTTTAGCGGTGATGTGTCCCCGAGCGGCTTGTGACCCAGTAGTGACATGTTGCTTGGGGACATGTCACCGTGAGGCCAGTCATTGCATGCAGTGGCACATGTGACCCATCCACAGCCCAGCTGGAAGTCAACAAGCTTAGGATCGGAAGATTAGAGAACACAGCCAGGGCACAGGACCGGAGAGGAGGGGATCAGGTAAGTATGCTGTTATATTAGGTCAACCACACTAGGGGGGGGGGGCTAACTCAAAACTGAGGAGATCCTGGACAAGCCCTTTAGGTCTCAAATTTTGTTGCTTGCAATAGTATAAAAATCTGCATAACTGATATACAGAACTGCTTCAGAAACTGCCTCTTGTCAAACACGCAACCCAAGATGTAAACTTTGAAGTATGAATCAAAAAGATATTGATGTTTTTGTAACAATAATATTTAATTACAGGTTAATTTAATGAGTGCAAGTGTTTGCATAGCGTTCGCCAGCGCAGCCATGATCATGACACCACGCACACGCTCCACTATTCTAAGACGTGATTGATTAGTTTCATTACAGTTTAATGTTATTGTGTAGAATTACATTTTTTATTAAAGGGGTTTTCTCATCACAGATTACCCTTTCAATCTGAGAACCAAGGCCATTTGCCCAGGGATGATAAGGCCAGGTGCTCATTTAACCCACAGCAGCCACTGCAGTGGAGATGTAGTATTACATCACGGTCATTGCTGACCACCACAGTGTTGGCCACTGCTCTCCACTTTCGTTCATAAAGAGGATTCTTTAATAAATCATATGTTAAGGGGTTGTTGTAATGGGTAGCTGCCTCCAAGTGGAGCGTAAAGATCACTACACATTGTAAATGACTGTTGACTCTGATATGAGGGAATTGGTGGCTACTTCATGAGGGTCTTTTGCCTTTCTCTGGATCAACACTTCAGGATAATGGACTTATCTGATGATTGTCAATCTTTTTTTGACCTTGTTACCTATGTAACTAGATGAAGTAATCCTATTCATTTATTTATATTCACAATTTTGGAATAATATACTCTAATGGATTAAAAAGTTTTCGAGTTTATCCAAAGTTTTGTTCTTTTTGAGGTACATTAGATGCTACCAAAATTTAACAACTACCTGATAATTTTGTTGCATTCTACAGGGCAAGACATTTTTTATCTAATGGGCCCTCACAATCAGAACATGGCAGGGATGAAAAATGTTCCTCAGTTTATTCTTTACCTGTCTCCAGTAGAATATTAAAGTAAGCACAAAATGAGTAAATTATGATGTCAAATCAGAGATTGCATCAGCCAGAAAAAGGTCTGTACAGCTTATCGTCACCTTGGTCAAAATTGCCACCCTAGCAACATACATAAAGTGATGAAGGACAAAAAACCTGAAACATCTGTCTTCGGATGGGTCTCTTGCTTTTGGGGAGACTCTGTTTTGGCTGAATCCCATAGTCATTTTTCAAGGCTCTTTAGGGCACTTTACTAAGACCGGCATTTTAGACGCCGGTCTTAATAAGCCCTATACCTGGCATTGGTGTTATGAAGCTGCTACAATATTGAAGTGTGAAGGTAAACACCAGCTGATTGGCAGGGGGTGCCGAGAGTTGGACCCCTCACTGATATGATACTGATAACCTGTCCTGGGAATAAGTCATTAATTTAATTAAGCTGGAATACCTTGTTAAGATAAATTTCAAGGATAACATATTCACACAGTTTCACTGCTGATGGAGGTGTCTTTTAATTTCGATATAAATGTATGTAATCAAAGCATTCCAGAAAATATCTAGAGAAAAGAAATAATTCCATACAAGTGAATTAAAGCTGTTTATTTGACATTAATTGCAGAATTTACAGCACTACCATTTAATGATAGGAATTAAATAATTAAAGAAACCAATTGAAGCAACACTGCAGACAAAACATTCATGTGTAACAATGATGGCATCATACAATAAAATAAATAAAAAAAATAGCAAAATACAAAATCTTTTTTCCAACAATCTGAATTGCTAGAAGTATCCTGGGGTTTATCTAAGGATTTAAAGTGCCCCAATGTACCGTTGGCTACCCAAATATCTGCCTTCAATCAGTGCAGTAGCAGAAAAAAAGGAGAGTTGTAATAGGCCCATTTACAATTCTTAGAAATAGAACAAAAAGGTCCAAACAAAAGAAAACAATATTAAATGTCTCAGAGGAAAAATGAAAATGACACATGACGTAAACTGTAAAGATGATTCTATATATATATATATAAACATCAATACCCTACTACAAACCATAAAAATGTGACCCCCCCCCCCCCCCCCCTTTGGCAAATCAAAGTAAAGAACTAAAACTGTTTAGTTAATGTGCTACTAGTTGTCACATAATACCAGGTAAATTGCAGATTTGTTCCATATAAAAGAGAGCTTTTTTTTTACAATTCACTGTATATATAACTAGAGGTCTATCCCGGACGAGCCCCCATGTGTTCTATCTTCACTCTTCTAGTTTATTTTTTTACTTTTACTTTTTTTTTTGCTGTAGTGACTAAAAACAATGATATTAAGAATGTCTGGCTTTTCAACTATACCGCTTTAAATATGTAGCACCAAGCCCTGAAGCTTTTCAGAAAGCCACCAAATTGGAAGAACCAGAATAGAGATAAATTCAAGACTCTACCCACAACTATTCATTATTGCTCTGAACGGTCTTTGTTTCAATTTACAGAAATGAATTTCTTAATGTTTTTATATTTGTTTTTGCTTTCTGTTGTGTCTTTTTTGGAAGACTAGGGGAACACATAAGAAAACAGCAGTTAAAACTTTCTAATTTGATAACAACTTCTTATGCCTAAGAGAAAGGACCAAAATCCCAGTGCAGGTGTAGATATACTTATGGGTATTAAGCCATTCATGGTACAAACATTTAGAAATGTGGCTGCCACAATTAAAGTTTAGGACTACTGGTTTTATGTAGCTATCAACACCTTTTAGATCGATTCTTATTATTGCTTTGTGTATATGTAGGGCTAAAAATAATTTTTGTAATACATGTTTATTCAAATTTTTGGACACTTTGGCTTCTGCAGTTGGCAAGTATTCTGATAACCAACAGGCTGCCAAATAACATTATCTAGCAAATTCTAGGGCTGTCTGATGGTCCAGTCTCTAGTCCCTCTTTCTCTATTCTCCCAAAAATCTTCTAAGCTAAATGTATGACTAAATCAAACTTTGATCAGTTTAGAAAATTGTTCACAAGAACCATCAAATTTGAACAGCATTCTTCTGCAGCCTGTGATATGTTGTAATACATGCATGCTGCAGAAGCCAAATTGTTCTTTTTTTCTCATAAAAATCAATTGCTGATTTTTCTTAGATTATGCTCTATTCACACTCAAGGAAAATTCATAATTCTGCTGATCTCATCTAACCATACTGCTTTGCATTGCTGGAGCTCAAATAGATGTTAGAATGAAGTCTCCAGCACAAATAATGCCGATTAATTAGAAGGGCACCTCTGAACAGCTCTGGATGCAAATGGAGAAGTGATATAGGTCAATACTGTACTTAATAAATTACAATGCTCAAATAGATTTAAAGAGGACCTTTCACAGCTCCTGACATGTCTGTTTTAATAGTTTCATGCATTCCTCATGTAATAACAATTCTGGAGCATCTATTCTTATGGCTCTATGTTGTGCCGTTCCTTTATTATTTCTACTAGAAGTTATGAATGAATTGCTAGCAGTCTGCAGTAAGGGTACAGAGGGGAGGTAACCAGTTGGGGGGGGGTGTACCTGCACAGACTCACTCTATCCAATCAGTGCTGCCATTTTCAGACTGTGCAGGTACACCCCCCCCAACTTGTTACCTCCCCTCTGTACCCTTAATGAATGCTATTAGCAATTCATTCATAACTTCTAGTAGAAATAATAAAGGAATGGTACAACATAGAACCATAAGGGTACTTTCACACTAGCTTTAGAAGAATCCAGCAGGCAGTTCCGTTGCTGGAACTGCCTGCCGGATCCGGAAATCCGTATGCAAACGGATATTATTTGTTTCCGGATGCGAATCCGTCTGACAAATGCATTGCAATACCATATCCGTCTCTCCGGATTTATCTTTTGTACAGATTTAAAGCTCTGCGCATGCGCAGACCGGGAAACCGGATCCGTTTTTCCGGGACACTTGGCACCGGATCTGGCATTAATATATTTCAATCGAATTTTGGCCAGAGAAAATACCGCACCATGCTGCAGTATTTTTTTCCGGCCGTAAACCGTAAAAGGGACTGAACTGAAGACATCCATTCAGAATGCATTGGGATAAAACTGATCCGTTTTTTGGGGGGGTATTGAGCCCCTATGACAGAAATCAATACCGGAAAACTTTAACGCTAGTGTGAAAGTACCCTTAGAAGAGATGTTCCAGAATTGTTATTACATGGGGAATGCATGAAGCTATTAAAACAGACATGTTAGGAGCGGTGAAAGGTCCTTTTTAAAGGGTTTCCAATCGTATCAATAATCATATTTTGTTTTGTATCTGCTAGGTACACCATAAAGCTTTGGTCTGACTAAGACCACAATTAATCCTAAGAACAGGGGACTACATTCCGGGGGAGAAATAGCCATTGCTTTCCATTAAGGGGATATTCTCATCTTATAATGTGAATGCAAATTGCTATGATATGGCATCACTTTATGATCGGCAGTGGTTTGACCTCAGGGACCTCCACCTCTCCTGAGAATGAAAGTGCCACAGCCATGATGTTTCACTCGTTTTCCCTTGACAATAGAGCTCCTGGTCACCAGGCTGTACAAGCAAAAGAGGCCAACCCAAAACACTTGAAAGGAGTCGTGCTTCAATAACCTATATAGGGTCCCTTCATTCTCAGAATTGATGAAAGTCCCAGAGGTCCAAAGTGATGTTGCATCCTAGTAAAACCTCTTTAAACTGGATGTTAGATAGTCTAGTGGGTGCATTTATCTAACATTTTTTAAATATGCAGCTACCAAACAGTGGACAAGGGGACCCTATCCTGATTATTATTGAAAGTTTTTAGTAATCTGAAATCTTTTGTGGCATAGACGTTAATATACCACACAGCTATATGGTGGAAGAACCTCTTTAAAATATGAACTGTTGGTAAAAGTGGAGGCATAATAATATTTATCCCAGTAGTCAGACTTAGGCTACTTTCACACTAGCTTTTTTGCTGGATCCGGCAGGGTTCAGCAAAAACGCTTCCGTTACTGATAATAGAACCATCTGCATCCGTTATGAACGGATCCGGTTGTATTATCTCGAAAATAGCCGAAAAGATCCGTCATGAACTCCATTGAAAGTCAATGGGGTATGGATCAGTTTTCTATTGTGTTAGATTGTGTCGCATCCCAGGACAGAAAGCAATCTGCAGCATGCTGCGTTTTGCTCTCCGGTATGACAACGGAACGGAATGCATTTTGGTGCATTCCGTTCTGTTCAGTTACGTTTTTTCCCCATTGACAATGAATGGGGACAAAACGGAAGCGTTTTTTTCCCGGTATTGAGACCCTATGATGGATCTCAATACCGGAAAATATTAACTCAAGTGTCAAAGTAGCCTAATAAAACTACATCATAAGTTAAACTTAACTAGTTACTGTAAGTACGATAGAAAATGCTGGAGCTATTTGTAATTACCAAAAAAGTTCTCTCTTACATAGAACAAACTTAGCAAATGTGTAACAGAAGTGATTCCCAGCACAATTTCCAACTGACCATTGTCAAGGACTACAATATCAGTTGTTAAAGTGCCCATAAAGTCATATGGATGCTACAACAATACGTAATGGTTGACAAACTAACCCTAGATTGTAGTGATATTTTTCATTAGGGTTCCATGATTATTTATGGAATACCAATCCTTACAATAGGTCATCAATATCAGATCAGTGGGAGTCTGACTCCTAGCACCCCCATCAACTTTTTTCATAAGCACCTGTGCCGGAAGCAGACACAATAACTACACAGCTCCGTTCAAGTGAATGGAAGGAGCGCTGCAGTAGCCAGACACGGGCACTACACAGTCAATGGGGATTAGAGATGAGCAAATTTCATGTTATGAAATTCGTTCACGCTTCGTTTGGTGGTAAAAGCAGAATTGCGTTATGGATTCCGTTACCTTTAGAGGCATTCCGTTATTTATTCCGTCATAATAGATGTCTATGGGCTGAAAAACGGATCTGCCCGTTTCCGTTATGCAGGAGAGGACTCCCCTGCATAACTGAAACGGGGCGGATCCGTTATGCAGGCTATAGACTTCTATTACGACGGAATAAACAACAGAGTGCATCTAAAGGCATTCCGTTATGCATTCCATCATAGAATTACGTTATGGTCCGTGGTAACGGAATCCATAACGCAATTCTGCTTTTACCACCAAACGACGCGTAAATGAATTTCAATTTATGAAATTTTCTCATCTTTAATGGGGATATGTAGTAGCAGTGACTGGTCCCAGATGATTGGCGGGGGGAGGGGGGGTGTCGAGAGTTAAACCCCTGGCAATCTGATATTGCTGACTTATCAGGAGGATAGGTCGCCAGTAAGTAAATCCTGGCAAACCCAACTAATAAGATGAGCAACTAAACTGCATAAACTCTGTAATGCAGTCGAAATTTGGTCTGAGGCAGGGACACTAGTGGACCACTCCAAGGGACAAAAACTTGCCGGTGGTGTTGAAATGACCCCAAGTATGGACATAGCTATGTAACAGATCCCCTCTTTCCCCAACTGTGGATCTCAAGATCAAATTTTGTGTTCATATTATAAAGTTTAAGAACTTATGAGATATATAGGAATATTTAAAAGTAGAACTTTGGGCAAAAGGTAAAACAAAAAATAGCTAAAATTAAAAATTAATCTTTAGACATTTCATGAAAAGTTTCACACTAGCGTTCAGAGATCCGGCAGGCTCTTCACTGCCGGAGCTCTCTTTATTCGCCATTGCCGGATGCTGCTTGAATGCCCGGCAGCCCCATTAACTATAATGAGGACCAACGGAGGTCTGACCACAACCCGGAAAATATGCAGAGAAGTGGCTAGACTAAAACTCCTTTGAGCGTTAATGGGGCCAATGGGCATTCAGACAGCATCTGGCAATGCCGGATCCAGAGAGCTGCTGGAAGAATCTACCGAGTCTCTGAACGCTAGTGTGAAACTAGCCTTATATGACTAAATTCCGTAGACCTCCCTTTGATACAACTGAGGCCTGGGCTAACCATGGCCCCATGATACATGGGCAGAGCAGGCACAAGGCACCCAGTAGAGGAGTGCCCATTGCTCTATGGCACGGCTGCTTTATTGTCATGCTGCCATGACCATCACAGACTTCAGCTATAATTCTAGGTTTCAGGAGATGTAAAGCCCAATTGAACTGGCAAAAAGATGATTTTTTCCCTCCCGTTGTTCTCATGTAAAGTGGATGATAAATACTGTTACCTTCTAACAATGGGGATTCTTTAACAGAATATTTTTTTAAATGAATAAAAACATTAACATTACATGCAAATGACACCCCAGATTTGGCAAATAAAAAAAGAAACTTAGATTTAACACATAGAAATGTATATATTTACGTAAACAATTCAATTTCACATTTTGGTACAAGTCAGATCACGGAAAGAAAACTGACAAAGGTTGCATTAATCGAAAAAGAAGAACATGTTGGGTAAAGCTTTGCGATTATGAAATAAAAAAAAGAAACTAAGGAAGATTCTGATTTGTACATTTTATACACTTTCTATTGGTCAAGCTCAATTTTTGGCAAATAAAAAAATCGGTAAATGGGTTTCTTTGGCAAAATAGTAAAGAAAATGTTTGTGAAACATCCATTTTGCATTAAGGTTAACATTCAAAATACTGAAGACAGTTGAAACAAACTGTATTACACAAAAGTAAAAATCCATACAGTTTTATTATTAACACTCACAAACATGAAATCAGGCGTCAAAAGTAACAATTTTTCTTTGGCAAAACATATGTGTATGTTTCTGGACCGTAGCGGTATACATTGTACCTTCATGTGGTTGGCTACAAGTAAACCAGTTGTAATGGAAGAAATTTTTTCAGAACACTGGAAATGTCAATGTATACATCCATGATTACGTCTTTGGCAAAAAGTGGCATATATATTAAAGCACACATATACAAATATTAACATGACACTAAATAGGAACTTTCATCATCAGACAGAAAAGTACGTGAACCTTTGGTATTTTTAGCTGTTGATTTGACTGCCCCAGTCATATTGTACAGTTAGTGATACAAAAAATGAACTTTATTAGCAACAAAATGATGGAGTTGTGGCGGGATGGTAAAGCCAATGCTGGCATGCAAGATGTAGATCTAATCCATATGCTTCAGATATACCAAGAAATTTGCATATCTCTACCCAAAATTCCTAGGCTAAGATGTCAGCTTAACCAGTTCAACGATCTTGCTTTTAGGTTTAGTATAGTAAAACCTCTACCTAAAATTGCATGGGACAGTGGTTTTCTATGGGGGTGGTCCTGTCAAAGAAGATAGCCAGTATGCATAATATATGGTTGCACTTCTCGAAAGAAAAAAGGAAGACTTGCACTCTCGCAAGGCCAATGGCACCATGGTGTTTAAAAACATGAGGATGTCTCAACTTAGAGAAGTACCCAATCATATCAATGGTACAAGGGAATAGATGGCCATGATTCCCATCATAATAAGGCTCTTACTGTATCATTAGACATTATGAGGCCTTATGGCTACCTGTGACAAAACACTTATGATGGCACCAATGGGTACAGAGGTGCAGAGGTAAGGCGCATCATTTAAGTTCGTGAACATGACTGAAAACAAATCAGAAGTTGGCTCTTTCCTGTTAAAGTATAATAAATGGCACAATGAAATAAATGAAGTCTTTGGTATTTATTGTCTTAATGATAAATTATGAGTTCCTAACGGGACTGAAACTGTAACAGAATGAAATTTGAAGACTCATAAAATGTTGGTCAGTGCAAAAGAAATATGGAGTTACTGTAGCGACCATCAATGACTGGTAGACACTGATCAGCTGCTGCTTATTGTGGTCGTGTGACTTATGTATAGGTAAAACTGGGAACTAAAGATAGGGGGGACACAGTACAATAAGAAGACATGATAAAAAAAGACTGCAGTATATATATTTTCATTTAAAGTGAATCTCTATCTCTTAATACCATTTCATTTTTAGTTCAAAATTCTGTACGGATTAATTTAAAACGGTTGGAGCTTTGTTTTTCTGATACACAGCTCTAAATCCCCTGCCTAGACATCAGGTCAAATGATAACATTCTAGGTGACTACATCCACCACTAGGGGGAGCTTAAGAACTTCTGCCTACAGGCTTATTGAGTGATGTATGCAGTTGTATGCGTCTAAGCTCCCCCTAGTGGTGGCTATAGGTAGCCAGAATTGTTCAAACTGTCTACAAGCAATTAGAGACTTTGGAGCCCTGTCTCAGGAAAATGGAGCTCCAACCCCCTTTTGGTAAAAAAAAAAAAAGCCTATATGGTGATCACAGACAGACATTCACTATAATGAATATTGTAACATTTTCAAGTGATATAATAAATTATTCTGCATTTGGATAACTTTAATGCACTGTAGTGACCAAAGAGGCTATAGGTCTGAGATAAAGGGGAATGTTAACCTTATCTAAGGAAAATTGACAATTTGTGGCCTAAAATTGACTGTCAATACAAAAATATGCAGAATGGGCGTGGATATACAGATATAGTAGAGTTAACACTCAAACGCTTAACTCAAATTTCTTAACTCATCGTGATATCCTATAACAAAAGCCATTAAAAAGCAATTGAAGTGTTGGCTTAAAGGGAGTCTGTCACCTCCATGTGGCCATATAAAGCGCTTACATTGCCCTATAGCACACCTATACATGAATGTAATGGTACCTTTGTCTTTTTCTTTACACTTGCAGAAGCTGGAAAAACGAACTTTGATTGATATGCAAATGAGCACTTGCAAGTTGCCAGGGGCGGCGTTCACTGTGTTGGTGCCCAGGCTGCCCTGCCTTTTTTCATTGTTCCCCCGCCCCAGCCTCTGCTTATGCCTGCCCTCCTATTCCGTTGCGTCATCCTAAGGTCCGGCCAAGATCCCGCGACGTTGCACTTCCTCGCCGGGCCGGAGCATGCGCACTGCGATGCCCATTATGGGCATTGTATCGCTTTAACTACTGCGCATGCGCCAGCAAACACCACATTGCCACTGGTTTTTGTGCCGTTCGCCGGAGCATGCGGCGAAAGGGAATAGGAGGGCGGGCATATGCAGAGGCTGGGGCGGGGGAACAATGAAAAAAGGCAGGGCAGCCTGGGCACCAACACAGTGAACGCCGCCCCTGGGCACTTGCGAGTGCTCATTTGCATATCAATCAAAGTTCGTTTTTCCAGCTTCTGCAAGTGTAAAGACAAAGACAAAGGTACCATTACATTCATGTATAGGTGTGCTATAGGGCAATGTAAGCACTGTATATGGCCATATGGAGGTGACACACTCCCTTTAACACAACTAGTTTAGTTAAAACATCTAGTTAAGCATGTTTGTTAACTCTACTACATCTGTGTGTGGATATATATATATATATATACATACCTACAAACACATTAGACCATGATAATTGACTTATGAGAATGAGTTTGGGATCACAATAAAATAAATGACTTGTTAACTGCATTGTGATAAATACTGTCTTTGCCTAAAACAAAATGGCTACCTTTTAAAGAGACAGGTCAATTTAAAATCAGTAGCTTTCGGCTAGAAAATATTTTTACAACGCAGCAACACAGAATAAGCTGAATGCAAAGTAGCACAAAATGTTGAAAATATCATTTGTATTTTTTTTTTCAGTAAAAAAAATAAAAATAAAAAAAAGATTAACCCTTTGTAGGCCAGGACGCATTGCTCAGCAATACAAGCTCACATTACTAGCCGAGAAGGGGGTTAATACAGATTGTTTCTTCAGCAAAAGACAAAAAATATGTAAACGTTTTGGGCTCTATTTCTGCAACTCTTCCCATTTTCGAATAAATAATTAAAATAAAAAAGCAAAAAAAGAGAAAACAACATACATTGCTTCATTATTAAGCGCACCTTCTTGACTATTACAAAAGCACAACCTAGAACGTATAAAGCTTTTTTTTTTCTCGAAATCACATTTACTAAAAGAAACAGCGAACCATTTATTACATACGCTATAATAACATTACTCTAAACACTATTATCTATGAGGTATATCTGAGACAATTCGGTAAGGAAATTGTGCGGTCTATCTGCGTTACATCGCTGTCTATTTTCATTTTAAAGCTTTGAAACCGTAAAAATATCAAGTAAGACAATCTATGCACAGCAGTAGACACTGACGAGTCTAAAGGATTATGGGGTAAGAGGAACTTTGGTTTTACATTTGTTTTTGGTTTGTTCTTGCCTTTTTTGTTATATTTTTGAGGATTTTTTAAAGGTTTCCTCTGCAGAAAACAGATTTGCTTTCATGTAGAATATCCTGGCGAAGTACGTAAAATAGAGATTCAAGACTGAAGATGAAATCATTTATTTGGTTCAAGCAAGGCACTCATACCATAGTTATACTAAACTCTGTGTGTATAGCTATATATTGCAAGTT
The DNA here is from genome assembly GCF_905171765.1 of Bufo bufo. Lineage (NCBI taxonomy): Eukaryota > Metazoa > Chordata > Amphibia > Anura > Bufonidae > Bufo > Bufo bufo. Next base: position 49,722,862 of record NC_053390.1, read on the forward strand.
ATTTCTATGAATTTAGCAGGGAAAGTAAGAAAAAAAAATTATACCCTTGGCCCATGTCATCACCTTCAAAAAATAATTTTGAGGCTGCTATGAGCAATGAGACTTTTATTTGCTAATTTATTTATATACCCCACCCTCTTAATTTCAAGGGGAGGGGCAGTTTTAGGTTCATTGAGCAATTGATCAAACCAGCAGCCTCTAATACTTTTGAGTTTTTAAAATATTTATGCAGAACTATGCCCATTTTATCTTTTTGATTTTTAGTTTATTTCAATTATTTCATTTTTATTTTATTAGTATTTATTTTAAATATTTATGTTATTTTAGTTTCATGGAATTTTATGCAATTAAAAAACAGTAGTAATTGTGCATAAAGAAATAATAAAAATAACAATAATTATTATTAATATTAATTATTAAAAAAACATGAAATAAATTATTATTAGTAGTATTATTCTAACTGTAATTTGTGTAATTTGATATTTAGGAATCATAATAAATTGTTGTTATTCGTAATAATAATTAAAATAATAATAATCATACATTTAGACATAATATGAAATGCAAATTTAAAGGGGTATTCCCATCTCAAACAATGGGGTATTCCCATCTCAAAAATATTGCTAGGATATGCCTCTATTGTCTGATAGGTGCGGGTCCCACCTCTGGGCCACAAAGTAATGAATGGTGGGCTGCTGCACATGAGCGGTGCGCCCTCCGTGACTTTGAAGGCTCCGTTTACGAGATGGGACCCGTACCTATCAGACAATGGGGGCATATCCTAGCAATATGCCCCCATTCTCTGAGAAAAGAATACCCCTTTAATTATTTAATGGACATTGTGTTTTGTGTTCATATTTGGTTAGTTCCTCTAATAAAAAATTTAAATCTTGCCTTATGCACGTACAACGTTGCTTGATACAGAAAATATGAATCTATTAACTTATTTAAGTATTCATGCCTTTTTATTGTTAATGTATGCTTCCATTCACACAGAATTTTCTTTGGGGTATCCAAGCTACAGCTGTATATATGTAAAAAAGTGGAGCTCATTTGGTGGAAGAATGGCCTAAAATATTCCGCCATGCCTTACGATCGTGTCTTACACCAAAGGAGACAGAAATATTGAAAACATAGCAGATGCTAGCAGTAGACCGCACAAGTCAAACAAATCTTTGGTATCTTTGGTATCATCAACACGATTTAAATTACAAAAGGAAAAAAGTCAGTGAGGTAGCCTATTTTTGGTTCTCACTAGGAATAGATTTTTTCTTCTTATAACACACATAGTTCATTCTCGGAAGCAGCTAGTTTAAGGGTTCTCTCTCTTTTTTTTTGGTTTGGAATGTTTTTTGTATTTTCTTTGTTTTTGTTTCCCTAAAGCTTATAGAAGAAGCTGGAAAAATATAGTTTCTGAAACACAAAATCTTTGGTAAAGAAAACGAGTTGTGTGGTTGTATTGTTTTCCAAAGGTACAACTTTCAAGCCATGATCCGTGCTTGTCAACGAACTTCAAGCAGTTGTTCTGGTCAAAGAAAATAATTTAGTGCTTAAGTTGTTTTAAATAAAAAATATAAACTATACAAGCGCACCTTCTCCGAGGAAACGGAGTAATAAATTAAATAAATAAGTCTCCCTGTGACATACAAATGCAAAAAAAAAATATTTTTCTCCCCATTTTCTAACAAAACAGTAAAATAACTTAAATAATTTAATTACAGATGATAAAAAAGACATTGCAAAATTAAATACAATTTTTGAAAAAAAAATGTTTGTTTCTTTTTGAAATCTGCATTGTCCCTGTAACAGAATTTGACTAATGTATGAAACGTTGTACAATAGGGCCAATAAAGCATCTCTGCTGTTTAGGGTGGTTTCACGGGCAGAACTTTTTGCAAAAATGCTGCTTTTTTATGCATTTTTTTTTAACCAAAATCAGAAGTGAATCCAACAGAAGGAAGAAGGAAAATCCTTTCTTTATATTCCTCAGTATTTTTTAAACCACTCCTGGCTTTGGCTCAAAAAAATGCAGTGGTATTTTTACAAAATACACTGGTCCAGAGTTCCTAATGTGTCTGCACCGAGAATCTGTCCAAAAAGTGGCAGAATTTTGGCGTAATTTGGAGCAACTAGGGTTTCTACACTTTGTTGACATAATCAACAAGGGGAGCCTTTCAAGTAAAGGGGGTGTGACCTAAGATGCGCCATTTTGTGCCAAAATTGCGCCCCATTTCTGTAGTAAAAGTAAGCCAACCAATAGTTAGTATACAGCTAGGCAAAGTATCCACCCCTGCACCAGATTTATCATCCAACCTGGTTACTTTCATAAATATGGTGCAGGTCTAGACAGCCCAAGTTTCCACTATCTACAGGATTAGTAAATCTGGGCCTGTGTGTATGAAACCACCCTTCTCCTTACTTTAAAATAAAAATCAACTTAAATGATTAAAGTAAAAATAGCAATATATTACATCACATGAAAAAATTACAATACAATAATTGTATTTTGGATTACGAGGAAAATGAGATTAAAAATACTGGGTAATTTCCGTTAATTTATAAATAATTAAATATTACATCAATTATAATAAATAAATACAAGCCAATGTAACTGTTAAATTAGTTTCACAACCTAAATTTTTGTGACAAGCAATTTTTTTTTTATCTGACATAGGGTCTTTTCCAGTCCCAAATGCCTTGTCTGTAATGCAGAAAGGATTGTAGATCTCTATGATACGAGCGAGTTTTAATGTTTTTTTGGGGTTTGTCTTTGGATTTAGCTTTTGTAACAAAAAAAAAGAGATTTTAATAAAGCTATTCAACCATATGAAACAAACACATCCCTTTGTTCTTTCATGGATAATTGAACAATACTCAAGATTTCTTGAAAGTTGAACTCATCTTGGCTGTGCCCATGATATTAACTGCCAGGCTTTGCATAAGATGCTGGGATACTTGCATATCTTGAGGGTTCTCAGCTCATGGTTAAAGGAACGTTCCAGGAAAAAACAATATAATCTAATGCAGGGCCTAAAGGGGTTGAGCATTGTTCTGTCTTTGGTGTTTTTTGATGGTCTGAGTAGTGCCCCGCCTCCTCAGGCCATGCACTAGGCATAACACAGCTTTTCCTGGAGTGTTCCTTAAAGCATTGGCAACTTAGCTGGCAACTAAGCTGTGTTTTGTAAAACTGTGACATCTTGTTTTTTTCCAGCTGTGACATCCAATAGAAATATATTTGGTATGGGAAATAAATTAAAAAAACAAAAAATCTATTATATTAATATAGAATATGGAAAAAAAAATTCAACCAACAAAAATATTTCTTTAGCTAAAAAATATGACCTATTCAGGTTAACATTTCAACGAGTCATAGTTTCCACCAGAGCTTTTGTAAATTATAAAACATGTTTGATTAATAAGACCCTTGCAAAATAATTTTGGAAGATCATTTTTGAAAATTTTGGATTAAAAAGTCTATCAGGTAGATGTCATTTTCGGTGCTGAAATCACAATATTGGGAATTGGTAAATCATGGGGCAGCCATTTTGTAGGCTAAACAGTCCTTGGCCAATACAATGGTCAGAAAGTCGTGACCAGGTGGGCTTTACCCCAAGGATTGGTAAATGCATCATCAGCCTAGTCACAAAATGGCTGCCATCATTGTGGTTATAAAAGTTTTTTGTTTTCCAGTCTTAAACAATTATCCCAACATCTTAGGCCCCAAAATGTGTGGTCATGAGTTATTCCAAGTGGAAACATACAGTGTATAGTGAGGAACAAACCATTTTCATTTCTTTGTTCAAGAAGACAAAATTACCCCTAACAAAGCTTACTAGTGGCACCTGAAGCCATTTAGCCATGCAAGAAGGCAATTATGAACTGAAAACAAAAAGTTGTGAGAACTCATCTTTGGTATTGCAGCTGTTGAGGTTCATGTCGGTCAATTCCTTGTTCTTTGAGAAAACTGCATAGGCACAAAATAAAGACAATCTTCAACTTTAAGAGGACTAAGTTGTTAAATGAAGCAGCGAGCACATATTGTAGATTTTTTATCCGGTCGCATTTTTCCTTTCAACCCTTGTAAACCCTATTTCAAAGATCTGCTTCCTAAGGTGTGTAAGATGTCTATCCAAAACACAGTGTGTTGATACTTTTCCTGACGTGCTTCCTTTCTTTCATTGGAACAGTTTTGTTTCAGAAGAATTAGGTGCAGAAAAAAAGTTTCTTTGGTTTCGATTAAGTAGTACATTTAAAAAAACAGTCTCAAGTGTCTTTAAAGGATAATTATAGCCTTTGGCTTTTGCTTTGGAACACAGACTCGAGTTTTCAAGGAGAGGGCCATCCACTGGTAAAACATCAACGCAAAACATTGACTTTGGATTTGGTTTTGAAGAACGTCTATCAAACAGCATGGGCTGCGTGTCCACAGAGACATTGTACATTTTTGGTTTTCTGTAAACTTCCAAAAAGAAAAAAAAAACAGACAAAAACATATACTGGAGGGTTGTAAGCTATCTGGTTTTTTGAAGTAATCACAGTAAGTTTAGGCTGTAAAACATTTTGTTTTACTTTTTCTTTGGTTAGTCATGTTTTTGGTTCTTTGGTGTGTGCGGTATCTTCTTCTCCAGATAGGATGAAATTAAATAGATACATTAAACACGGCATTGTTGACCTGACAAAATGTAAGTATTAAAAAAAAAAAATTGAAATAGATATTTTTGTCAAATAACTATCCCCATGAAATAGACATAAACATAACTAAAATAAAATCCTAAAATTGTGGAAAGCAAAACTAAATAAAAAGGATAATATTATTAATAATTGTAATATAAGAAATTTAAAAAATGTCTGGCAATCTGCTGTGCAGTTAAGATGTCTCCTGAGTAACTATTGTATCATAATATGAATGAATCATGTAAAGGATTATTTAAGATTATGTAGTTAGGAAATTAAACTAGAGCTGGCTATTATTTCTTGGATCTCTATAAAGGAATGTCCTTTTGTGCTTAACACTGTACTTTCACAATTGTACTTGTGTGGTTTGAGAGAACTGGCTGAAAGTAATATGGCTGTAAAATAGACCTTAATAAATAAAACCTAAGACAAAAACTTAAATAAAAAAACATGAAAGTAAAGAAAAAGCATAAAAATGAGTCTTTGGATTTTTGACATTGTGCTCAATTATGGCCTTTGTGTAAGAAGAGTTAGAGGAGATATTTTGTAGAACTCTTGTGCTATGGACAGACTTGGATGGAAGGCGATATTGTGTTTTGCTGGCTTACATGTTTAAACCCAGTGCCATGGTCTGATGAGCCTGTGACAAGTTGTAATGACTTGAGTGTTATTTGGGGTTTCCATTAAATGTCAAGATGTTAACTGCTTGGAAGATGTCGAGAATTAGTTTGCTGACCCGATGGACTGTCCTTACCACTTCCATAGTTCCCAATGGCAGATGAGGGTTGCTAATCACAACACAGGAATCCCATGTGAACTTTTAGTTTTTTTCCTGCTTGAGCCCAGTAGAATTTTTTTTATAAATACACAGATTGTCACCAGTGAATGGCCCCACCAATAACAACAAAAATATATTATATATATCCTTTTTTTTCTCTCTTTTTTTTTGGTTAGAGTTGAGTTGTGCCCACTAAGAAGCTATTATCCCCCTCATGCTTTGGTACAAGTGCTGGAGTTTGATGAACTTCCCCCTGTACTTAAATCGTCCTGCCATTTTTCCAGACTCCGCCTCCTGGCGTTCATGAAGAAGTTACTGACTGTAGTGAGTTCCAAGCCCAACTGCTGGGAAATAGTGATTTGCATTTCTTTGGACGGGCGCTTGTTTTCTTTAAAGATGGCAAAAAGTGTTCTTCGTTGGAGGTCTGTGAAAACTAGGCGGGATTTCTTCTGTGAGTTGTTTCTGTCTTTGTTCGGTTCTTGCTCTTTGCGTTTACATGCTTTGAGAATGAGAAAAAAAAAAGTCAAAGTATTAATCTTACATTAATGACTGGGTTGACTAAAGCTGCACTGTGGCAATACTACAGAATATTGTGACCTTAGAATAATAAGAATTTTTGGCAAAATTTACTGATCCCCTGCCAGTCTATACGTCTTGGTCCCTCTCCACTCAAGACACAGGAAATTTAATCACTCAGCCAATAACTTGGGAGGGTCATTGAGCCCATTGATTGGCTGAGTGGTTACATTTCCTGTGTCGAGAGGGACCAGGAAGTAGAGACCAGTGGGTTAGCCAAGAAGCATTGAAATCAGAACACTGGGGGGTAAGTGAGGTATTATTATTTTTTTAATTTGTAAGCCAGTCCAATCCTTAAAAATAAAAAAGCTGGACAACTCCATTTAGTAGAATTCTGGAGTATACCGAACTTGGGTTTATATAAATGAGCACACAAATTTGTAATCCACCCCAGGTCAAAATTTAGAGCTGTGATCTTGTAGAGCTAAAACCAATCCCAGAGTTCTCCGCTCAAATATTATATTGAAATACAGAGTAAATTACAAGACCTAACCTCTCGAACAAGTGAAAAACAATACAGAATTGTTTCTGGAGCAGGAGAATAATTAGTAGTCATAGGATAGCCCACCATACCACCTTCCCTACTGGATCAAAGATGTGCATCTTCTCACAAAAAGTACATGCATAGATCTAACCATAAAAAGTTACCAATAAATCAAAATTTTGATCATGAGTATTTTTGGGTTTTTGTGCCTCAAATGATTGCTTTTGTTGCCCTCCAAGGGTTCTTAGGATCTTAACTAAACCGATGTCCCCTACACCACATCATTGACTTCAGGGACTTCCATCATTGATATCAAGGTATATGGACAACAATCTACATATATTTCACTTGAATAACTCTAATCAAGCTCTCCCTTTGGAGTATTTTAATTGTGTTCTCCCTTTGACTACAAAAAATAAAAGTTGTTTTCTCTTTATGTTTCACACAGCTTTATTGCACAGTGCATATATTATAACAAGCGCACACACCATACACGATATATATCACCTTCTATGACACTACAAAAAATATGTTTTGTTTCGGCATGGGACAAATTTTCACCAAAGGCTGCTCAGCAGTTAAGTAGATAAATGGCTTGCAACAGCTCACAAGACACAAGAGCTAACCAAACAACCACTAGGACAGCAGGACAAACAACATACCACTGGTTCACTAGGGACAATAATTTTGCACAATAAGCCATCGGTGGAGAAGTCGGAAGGCTCAAATGCCCACGAGTTCAATTCTTTCACCTCCCCATGGACTGGCCAACCATAAGCTACTACAGATGGACCACTGATCATATTCAGGGTATTTTGGAAGCCTAGTCATGGTGGGTCTTGTGAAAATTGTTTTTCTTTTCCTTTGGGAGCTTTGCAGGTATATATGATACTTGAATACGGACATAATGGAAGCAGATTATGCTGGACACCCCAGTATACGGTTTACTGGTGTGGTGACCATGATATATGTGGGATATAGGGTTGTTTTAGTGACAATTTTAGTATCAGATCTTGTTATCTTTCCTATATAAAGCCTTGATCCTCTTGATTCAAATCTCCTACTATGTTGTGTATACAGCTGCTATGCTGGCCTAGGTCTCAATGGTTACAGACTACAAACAAACCTGTAGTCATGCGTTACTCTCTTCCATCTGCCTTCTACTTTCTGTGACTTAGTAAGAAGTGGAAGCAGAGGCAGTGAAGTAACACATGACTGCAGGATCTGACTACACAGTGCTTGTTTGTAGTCTGTAACCATAGAGACTCATAGATATGCATGGGAGCTGTATACATGAAAGATTTTTAATTAAGCCTACTTGCAAAGTTGCTTCATTTTTTTAATTGCAGTACCATTGGTGCAATGAAAAATTGTCTGGAATGGTGAACAAAGCCATCCAAATTTCAAATTTTCAACACAACGCATATTGAAATAAGCAGACTGGCGCATAATCCTGCTTTTACTGCTTTGCTGGACTACACCAGTTTATTTTTATCAGGCATTTCGGTAATTCAGTTGGAATAGGGGGAAGGCAGAGCTTTCAGTCTCTTAGAAATGCTCTTTATGGCTGTTAGTGGATCTCTCATGCTAGAAGTATACATTATATAAAGCAGGCATATATATAGACCAAAGAGATCCAATGACTAATGGACTCTTTTATGTCCTTAAAAGCTGAACTTTGTAGTAAAATGAGAATCTCTAACTGCCGACACTTACTGAGGATAACAATATGGCCACAATTTGGTATATAGCACAGTATATGTGGACAACTAAAGGACCTCTCCCCAACCCCACAAAAATAAAAAATTAAAAAGACCAAGAAATATAAACAATCTTAAGTTCTCCCTTTTTTTTCACCTTGGTCTCCTATATAAGTATTAGGTGCTGGGTGATGCCCCATAATTGCAGCCACTATAGGGACATAAACGATGTATTCACAAAAGACAGTATTACGGTGCGGCAGAGAATGGCACTATTGGACTGGTATGAAATATAAGTGTTTGGTGGAATTTTCTGCACTTTTGCGTTTTTAGCTACGTTTTTTGCTCCAGCGTCTTTTAGCAGCATTTTATGTGCTAAGAACGCCAGCTCCAGATGTGGGAAATATGAATCGCAGGGCACACAAGCATTTTTTTTTGCTCCTGGCGTTTCTGCTCATTAGGTGGCTTTTTTGTCTTTCTTACTTCTTTAAACTCTGGCGTTTTTCCGGGCATTTTGACATCACCTTTTCTTCAGGGGAAAAACGCCACAAAGAAAACGCTAGTAGTAAGACACACCGGGGGTCATTTGTCAGTCCCCTACGCCAGTTTTTTGGTTTACAAAAGTTGCAAACCTCCAGCTGTGACAGTCTCAGTTTGTCACCTTGCCCGAGCCTAGCGGTTAAGAGGCTACGTCAGCGCTGACAGGCAGCTCATCTGCAAACGGAGCCACCACCAAACAACAGACCTGCAAGTTTGGAAAGGCAGAATAATGGCGGCCATGTCCAATACAAAACATAACACAAAAGCCTGGTAGTATAAGAACAAGGACTTACAGGATTTCATGAAACTGGAGAATTCTGGAGCTGCGCAGTAACATCAAGTATAAATATGGAAAGAAAAGAAATAGCATTAAAATGTGTATTGATGTGAATATATGACATAGTAATTGACATTCTAGATCAAGGCTTGTGGAAATCTGTAAATTCTGGGCACTGGTAGCTGGTGGCGATAATCGTGTGAAATAAAAATTCAAAAGATGTTCGACTGGTTCCTACTCCCACCATCTACGCTCCACTAAAACAAGTATGCATGCTCTGGAGGGGTATCTGTATGTGTATCCATACATTAAAGGGGTGGTCCAGCCTAGGATCCGACAACACCAATGGTCATAACCTGTGGCCAATAAAAAAAAGGTACCCATCCACAGTCCCACCATTCCCGCGTCGCTGCCCCATTTCTGCCCGCTTCTGCTCCCTGAAAGTGGCTTGGTCCCGTTCCTGCTGAGGCCAGTGATTGGTCGCAGTGCTCATAGGATCAAGCCACTTCTGGTCCAGAAGCAGCCGACAAGGGGCAGCAGAGCAAAAGCGGCAGGACCACAAACAGGAAACCCCTTTATTAATATGATAATAACAATATCTGTATACATACTTTGTATCAACTGCAAAATCTGAATCCAAATTGGAGGACATTTTAAGTTCCTTCCAGGAATATCCCCCAAAATGCCTTTCATGGAGATGCCCTTTAAGCCAATTTTTCACCAAAAACTCTCAGGCTTTAGAATTACAAATACTTTACCAACAGTTCTGCTGAACAATCCTGCAAACTGGTCGGGGCTTATAAACCACTCCCAAAAGTGAGAGCTTTGGAGGTGTTCCTGGGCATTTTGGGGCGTTCCTGGAGCCTGATTTCCTTGCCCCCAATTTTGACTTGGTATATGGCACCCATAGCGTGTTATAGGCCAATACTGTACCTCGATGTGTCCCCGATTTTAAACATGACATGCAGCACTGATTATCATTTTACAGAGGTGTTCACCCTGGTGCCTCACGGAGGTACTATATAGTAGGGTGACCATATGTCCTCTTTTTCCAGGACAAGTCCTCTTTCTGGGACCAAAATAAAATTTCTGGCTGGGAATTATGAGTTACTAAAAATGTCTGGCCAGGCAGACGTTATTATAAATGATCGCTTCCTGCCCTAAGTGTCCTCCTTTTTGAAAACTAAAATCTGGTCACCTTACTATATAGTGAGACACTGAGTGCCTACTGGTCCGTAATACAGTCCCTATAGATTTAGTGTGTCATCGTTCAGGCTCCATGCCCATGTATTTGCTATGTGCATGAGCATTTAGACTACCTGCAACCACCACTAGGGGGAGCTCACTGTATACTGTGTTATTATTGAGCTCAATGTATAGGCTGTACGAAGAAGGCTCCTAAGCTGCACAACACACTCAAGAAAAGACGGAGGAAGGATCTTCTGCAGAAGGATCATGGACAGTATCGTAAGCAGCATAGGAAAAGTATTCCTCCCCCTTTTGAACATATAGATATAGCAGTTTTGGGGGGTGTATCCTCGTCTTCATGGCTTTGCATATACTAAATCCTTACATGGTGATGTCCTAGTAGACTATATACTGTCTCAGGACTTTAGATAAAGTAGTGATTATGAGGGTTGACAACGTTTGTGACTTTCTATAGAAGACTTTTTGTTGAAATGGCTGATAACAGGGAGCAATAACTGCTAATTTACAATCAATATTTTTATTATTAAAAATAAAAAACGGATCCTGAAGAGATTCCTTCGCCAGCATTGTCAGGCCAGGGCCTCGTCTGCCTTGATCTATCACCTCATTTGACTTGAGATGAAGGATGGCGCGCACTCTACAGTTGACCAAATTGATTAATGGCTGTAAGATGACGGTTAAAGTACTGAGAGCGGGTGGAAAGGTCGCACCATGTTTGCTAACGGACATATATAAAGAAAGTCGTTAATAATTGTGTGCGGCTTCCAGGAAGAGCCCTCCCATGCATGCCCATTACTATTAATAAATCACTATGCGCTCTGTTGTGGTGCAAATGCTCTCAAGGCTGCAGGGGTCAGTTTATTACATCTCTCTAAAATACTGTGAAAGCGTAGCATAGCTGTCATACCTGTGAGACGTGCACACATACTATGACTGCGCAAGGCCCCTGCAGGTCACTCATCCCTGCAGTAAAAGGATTTCTCACCGCTGATTTGGTAACCTTTGGGTATTTGCACAAAAACATGAAAATATTCAGGTTAATCCTGTAGTCCTCTTTTTAAAAAAAATACAAAATCCATCTAAAAAATACAAAAGGGTTACTTATGAGGTTACAAAAAAATATGGCTTCTTCCTTCCAGAAACAGCGCCTCTCTTGTCTGTAGGCTGTGTTTGGGATTGCAGTTCAACTCCATTCACCTGAATACTGCAACTAACACACACTGAGCCCAGCCTGCCTCCAGCCCACACTGAGCCCAGCCTGCCTCCAGCCCACACTGAACCCAGCCTGCCTCCAGCCCACACTGAGCCCATCCTGCCTCCAGCCCACACTGAGCCCAGCCTGCCTCCAGCCCACACTGAGCCCAGCCTGCCTCCAGCCCACACTGAGCCCAGCCTGCCTCCAGCCCACACTGAGCCCAGCCTGCCTCCAGCCCACACTGAACCCAGCTTGCCTCCAGCATTCAGGCTGCCTTCAGCAAGTCTATTCAGCCTGAGCCAGCACAGCAGCCAACCCACACAGACACTAGGAATTAGGCCCAAGTATTACTACTAGTTACCATCTGGCCTTGGTATCTTCTGCATATGATTATGTATATGAGCTGGTATAAGTTATACATCTGTCCTCTTCTGGTACCAGAAGATGTATAACTTATACCAGCTGTACATATACAATTATATACAGAAGATACCCAGGTTATACCAGCATGGTCCATATCACTATATACAAGAAGACGTTATACCGTGTAACATATTCTTGAATATAGTGATACGGAGCATGCTAGTATAACCTGGGCATCTCCTGTATATAATTATATATGTACAGCTGGTATAAGTTATACATCTTCATGTATATAGTGATATGGAGCATGCTGGTATAACCTGGGTATCTCCTGTATATAATTATATATGTACAGCTGGTATAACTTATACATCTTCATGTATATAGTGATATGGAGCATGCTGGTATAACCTGGGTATCTCCTGTATATAATTATATATGTACAGCTGGTATAACTTATACATCTTCATGTATATAGTGATATGGAGCATGCTGGTATAACCTGGGTATCTCCTGTATATAATTATATATGTACAGCCGGTATAAGTTATACATCTTCTTGTATATGGTAATATGGAGCATGCTGGTATAACCTGGGTATTTACTGTATAAAATTATAAATGTACAGCTGATATAACCTGGGTATCTCCTGTATATATCATTAAATCTGTACAGCTGGTATAAGTTATACATCTTCGTGTATACAGTGATATGGACCATGCTGGTATAACCTGGGCATCTCCAGCAAGTGTTCCGGAATTTTGGCCGGAGAAAATACCGCAGCATGCAGCGGTATTTTCTCCGGCCAAATACTGTAAAAGTGACTGAACTGAAGACATCCTGATGCATCCTGAACGGAATGCTTTCCATTCAGAATACATTAGGACAAAACTGAAGCGTTTTTTTTCCTGTATTGAGCCTCTAGGATGGAACGCAATACCGGAAAACTTTAACGCTAGTGTGAAAGTACCCTTACACATCTTCTTGCATATAGTGATATGGGGCATTCTGGTATAACCTGGGTATCTCCTGTATATAATTATATATGTACAGCTGGTATAAGTTATACATCTTTATGTATATAGTTATATGGAGCACGCTGGTATAACCTGGGCATCTCCTGTATATAATTATATATGTACAGCTGGTATAAGTTATACATCTTCATGTTTATAGTGATATGGAGCATGCTGGTATAACCTGGGCATCTCCTGTATATAATTATATATGTACAGCTGGTATAAGTTATACATCTTCGTGTATACAGTTATATGGACCATGCTGGTATAACCTGGGCATCTCCTGTATATAATTATATATGTACAGCTGGTATAAGTTATACATCTTCATGTATATAGTGATATGGAGCATGCTGGTATAACCTGGGCATCTCCTGTATATAATTATATATGTACAGCTGGTATAAGTTATACATCTTCTTCTATATAGTGACATGGACCATGCTGGTATAACCTGGGCATCTCCTGTATATAATTATATATGTACAGCTGGTATAAGTTATACATCTTCATGTATATAGTGATATGGACCATGCTGGTATAACCTGGGGATCTCCTGTATATAATTATATATGTACAGCCGGTATAAGTTATACATCTTCTTGTATATAGTGATATGGAGCATGCTGGTATAACCTGGGCATCTCCTGTATATAATTATATATGTACAGCTAGTATAAGTTATACATCTTCTTGTATATAGTGATATGGAGCATACTGGTATAACCTGGGCATCTCCTGTATATAATTATATATGTACAGCTGGTATAAGTTATACATCTTCGTGTATACAGTTATATGGACCATGCTGGTATAACCTGGGCATCTCCTGTATATAATTATATATGTACAGCCGGTATAAGTTATACATCTTCTTGTATATAGTGATATGGAGCATGCTGGTATAACCTGGGTATCTCCTGTATATAATTATATATGTACAGCTGGTATAACTTATACATCTTCTTGTATACAGTGATATGGAGCATGCTGGTATAACCTGGGCATCTCCTGTATATAATTATATATGTACAGCTGGTATAAGTTATACATCTTCGTGTATACAGTTATATGGAGCATGCTGGTATAACCTGGGCATCTCCTGTATATAATTATATATGTACAGCTGGTATAGGTTATACATCTTCTTGTATATAGTGATATGGACCATGCTGGTATAACCTAGGTATCTCCTGTATATAATTATATATGTACAGCCGGTATAAGTTATACATCTTCTTGTATATAGTGATATGGAGCATGCTGGTATAACCTGGGTATCTCCTGTATATAATTATATATGTACAGCTGGTATAAGTTATACATCTTCATGTATATAGTGATACGGAGCATGCTGGTATAACCTGGGTATCTCCTGTATATAATTATATATGTACAGCTGGTATAAGTTATACATCTTCTTGTATATAGTGATATGGAGCATGCTGGTATAACCTGGGTATCTCCTGTATATAATTATATATGTACAGCCGGTATAAGTTATACATCTTCTTGTATATAGTGATATGGAGCATGCTGGTATAACCTGGGTATCTCCTGTATATAATTATATATGTACAGCTGGTATAAGTTATACATCTTCATGTATATAGTGATACGGAGCATGCTGGTATAACCTGGGTATCTCCTGTATATAATTATATATGTACAGCTGGTATAAGTTATACATCTTCTTGTATATAGTGATATGGAGCATGCTGGTATAACCTGGGTATCTCCTGTATATAATTATATATGTACAGCCGGTATAAGTTATACATCTTCGTGTATACAGTTATATGGACCATGCTGGTATAACCTGGGCATCTCCTGTATATAATTATATATGTACAGCCGGTATAAGTTATACATCTTCGTGTATACAGTTATATGGACCATGCTGGTAGAATGTTTACATTCTGTTCATAATAGTATCTGTATAATGTAGTATTGTGCACGCTGTAGTATTGAACTATTGTGCGCCACTGTCCCCGGTACGATGTCCTCCTTTTCGGGGTGTGATGTCTTCCTTTTTGGGGTTTTGCAAGTGGCCACCCTAAGTGGGGGTCCGACATCCCCTCTAATCAGCTATTTTGGGCGGCCATCAGCACTGGAGCAGTGTAGGGAGCTTCTTGCTCCCGCTCTTTACATTGTTTAGTTTCCAGCGCCGCGGCAGCTCGAAACAGCTGATTAATGAGGGTGCCCGATGTCAGAGCCCCACAGATCTGATACTGGTGACCTATCCTGGCGATAGGTCACCAGTATCTGTAGCCCAGAAAGCCTAACTTTTCAATATATTATGCTATATTATTTTATGTTATACAGTACTACATAGTATTATGCTACACTATATTGCTATATCTAGTACTATGCTGTGATTTATATTATATCATCCTATCCTATATTATATCATATATTATACCATGTTGTTCTATGCTATACTATATTATGCTATGATTTCTTACATTAGACTATGGTAGACTATAAATGGCCATGATATAGTATACTACATTATATTACATTATGCAGTACTTAATACTATATGATACTATGCTATGGTATACTATATATAGTAGTCACATCATATACTGCATTGCATTACATTATGAAATACTATGTTATATTATACTATGCTATGATATACTATATATGGCCATGATATAGTATACTACATTATGCAATGCTTTATACTATATTATATTATGCTCTGGTACACTATATAATGTAGATTGTATTACATTATGTGATGCTGTACTATATTACGTCATTACGCTATGCAGCGCTATACCAGATGATATCATATTATGCTACAGTATCCTACTTGATGCTATGATGTGCTATACTATATTACTTTATGCTATACTATACTATATCATTAGAAATTTACACTCTACAAAGATCCAAGAACCAGCAACACCCAGGTTATTTTATACGTCTTTCCATATACACGTATCCGGCAGATATGGCGTATATGCCGATGCCAGCATTCCAATAATATCTCCTATGGATTATCTGCTTCCATCCGCCTCCTCTGGCAGGGGAGGGGGGGACTGTAAATGCATGAATTCTGGAACGATCGTCAGTGAAGCATTTTGCTTGGTTACCGTAATAGGTAATTAATCAAAACGTCTCGAGCCTTTATAGACTGCAAGACGGAGGCTTCTTCGGTTTTCGTGTGAGTGATAACATAGCAATGTGCTTAGCGTGTGTACAAGAAAACACGTGATACCCCTCCCCCAACCCGTGCAGAAAGTGCTGGGTCAGCAGCATTTTACACAATAGAGAAAGACATAGCCCTGCAATGGATACCGTGAGCGAGGGAACGATGGCGCGCCTTTCTGTGTGGTATCATTTCATTAGGGAAGCCATGTGGATTTGTATGTTGGTATGATCTGTAAAACTGGGCCTTAAACTCGATTTGATTACCTCTCTGAATTAAGTATGCATAACCCAGAGCAATTGAGATCAATATAAATCAGGTTAAGTAGTCCACTGTGTACAAAACCATTATGTAACAAGAAGCTATTTGACTGAGGATGCAAACAAACACATTGTCATGGCTGGCTATGGCACGTGTATTACTGCGGAGCCCTGCACACTGCGCCACACATCCCCACATAACCTCATGTCGTTCACACTTCGAACCTTACAGGGGTATTACCATCAGGACATCTATGACATATCCACAGGATATCTGGGACTCGTCCCTATCTGAAGAACAGGGCCCCATCTTGCGCTGTAGTAAATGCGAAGGAGGCCATGCCTTCCTGTCACTGTGCACATACATTACATTACTTATCCTGTACTGATCCTGAGTTACATCCTGTATTATACTCCAGAGCTGCACTCACTATTCTGCTGGTGCAGTCACTGTGTACATACATTACTTATCCTGTACTGATCCTGAGTTACATCCTGTATTATACTCCAAAGCTGCGTTCACTATTCTGCTGGTGGAGTCACTGTGTACATACATTACATTACTTATCCTGTACTGATCCTGAGTTACATCCTGTATTATACTCCAGAGCTGCACTCACTATTCTGCTGGTGCAGTCACTGTGTACATACATTACATTACTTATCCTGTACTGATCCTGAGTTACATCCTGTATTATACTCCAGAGCTGTACTCACTATTCTGATGGTGGAGTCACTGTGTACAGACATTACATTACTTATCCTGTACTGATCCTGAGTTACATCCTATATTATACTCCAGAGCTGCACTCACTATTCTGCTGGTGCAGTCACTGTGTGCATACATTACTTATTCTGTACTGATCCTGAGTTACATCCTGTATTATACTCCAGAGCTGCACTCACTATTCTGATGGTGGAGTCACTGTGTACATACATTACATTACTTAACCTGTACTGATCCTGAGTTACATCCTATATTATACTCCAGAGCTGCACTCACTATTCTGCTGGTGCAGTCACTGTGTACATACATTACTTAGCCTGTACTGATCCTGAGTTACATCCTGTATTATACTCCAGAGCTGCACTCACTATTCTGCTGGTGCAGTCACTGTGTACATACATTACATTACTTATCCTGTACTGATCCTGAGTTACATCCTGTATTATACTCCAGAGCTGCACTCACTATTCTGCTGGTGCAGTCACTGTGTACATACATCACATTACTTATCCTGTACTGATCCTGAGTTACATCCTATATTATACTCCAGAGCTGCACTCACTATTCTGCTGGTGCAGTCACTGTGTACATACATTACTTATCCTGTACTGATCCTGAGTTACATCCTGTATTATACTCCAGAGCTGCACTCACTATTCTGCTGGTGGAGTCGCTTTGTACATACATAACATTACTTATCCTGTACTGATCCTGAGTTACATCCTGTATTTTACTCCAGAGCTGCACTCACTATTCTGATGGTGTAGTCACTGTGTACATACACTACATTACTTATCCTGTACTGATCCTGAGTTATATCCTGTATTATACTCCATAGCTGAACTCATTATTCTGCTGGTGGAGTCACTGTGTACATACATTACATTACTTATCCACTACTGATACTGAATTATATAATATAATATACCCAGGAGCTGCACTCACTAGAATATTATTTAGGTTATCACTCGAATCATTACAACATAAGTAATGTAATGCATGTACACAGTGACTCCACCAGCAGAATAGTGAGTGCAGCTCTGGAGTATAATACAGGATGTAACTCAGGATCAGTACAGGATAAGTAATGTAATGTATGTACACGGTGACTCCACCAGCAGAATAGTGAGTGCAGCTCTGGAGTATAATACAGGATGTAACTGAGATCAGTACAGGATAAATAATACAATATTTTCACTGTGATATTAGCTTATTGTAAATTTAATGCAGATTTACTTCTACATAAAAATTGCAAAATGGTGATCATATGCTTTACTTCTAGGACCCTGTACATACAGGTTTGTGCAATTCAGGTTGATTTTCCAATGGAAGAAAATACTAAAAGAACACTAAGCAAAGAAAATGCACAAAAATAAGAATTACACTGCATTTCCTCCCTTCATCTCCTCCTTTCCTTTGATGTTATTTCCCCTCATACTACATTACTAACTGAGAAATGTAGAAAGAAGATGTCCCAGGAGATCAGCCATGTCCCCTCTCCTCCTCCTCTGGTTGCAGCAGGAGCCTCCTCTCTCTGTCCTGTCTGCAATAGGACAAACAGATTGCTAAGCCTTCCCTTTAGCTAACCCTACCCTCTTCATTGCAAGCAAATATGGAGCAGATAGGCATGAAAATGACTCCGGAGTTCTCCACAGAATTCCGACAACACTGCTTGTTTCAGGAAGATGTCGAGTAGGGTGTCGGCCCATGGGGGCAAGATGACCTCTTGTCTATGTTTACTGTTCCTAGTCCTAGAAACAAACAAAACTAAAAAAAAAAAGCTGCAAAAAATTGGACAACTCATATTTCCTAGCACCTAATCCGTTTTATTTCTTGAGCAATTTACGCAAAACTGCCGCAGAAGCATGCAACAAAACCGATCCACCTACATAGAGCCTGCAGGAATATTCCCATATATTTTTCAGCAGTTCACCAGATCAAAGCTTGAATACATCTGCAATATCTGCAGAGAGTTCTGCCTCGACCACAAAAAAATAGCTTTAACTGAATTGATTCCAGTGCAGGAATTACAATTAGATAGCCGCCATTGTGTAAAAGTGAGGAGTAATTAAGCTAATCTGATTGCTAAATTACAGCAATATTCTGCCGGCTGCAGAGGACGTGATGTGTGGGGGGGAGGGTATCTAAACCATGAGAGCCATCAGGATATTGAGCGGAACCATTCTTGTGGGCTAAAATAAAACATGCAAGCGTTTACATTATTGAGCAACCGTCAATCAGAATGGGGGTGGGGTGGGCTATTACGCGGTTGATAGAACATGTGACCATTTATACGGTAATTGTGGGATTTCATGCACAACCAACCCAACAAGGACAATTGGATTTTGCAAAAAACATACCTTCCTATCATACTTTCTATACATTAGGGCCTGACAACGCATCGGGAAATTTGCCAGTTGACAACAGGATCTTTTTTAAACTGGTTCCTAGATTTTGCCCATTGGGGCTCAGTAACAAATCCCCATCATGAGCTTGCTCACGTACGCTTTCTACGGAAAGCCGGTTCCCCTGAATGTATGTTTAGAGTGTAGAAGGTAGAGATGAGCGAATTTTAGAAATTCGCTCACACTTCGCTTGTTGGTTAAAGAGTGAATAGCGTTATGGATTAAGTTACCACGGACCATAACGCAATTCTATGAGGGAATGCCTTTAGAGGCATTCCATTATAACAGAAGTCTATGGGCTGCAAAACAGATCCGTCCCGTTTACGTTATGCAGGAGAGGACGTGGTAACGGAATCCATAACGCAATCCACCTTTTACCACCAAACGAACTGTGAATGAATTTCTAAATATGAAATCTCTAGTAGAAGGTATAAAAAAGACTAATGTAAGGGAAGAGGCCCAAAGCCAATTTCATAGGGGTCTCCTATGGGGCCCCACATTTTGAGACAGGGCAACAACAGTGCGATCTAATACGATCCTATCTGCTAATATTTCAGGACATTTTTAGGCCCATCTTGCTCCATCCACGAGCATCCCAAACCCAATTTTACATATTTGCAATTTTTAAAAAAATTATTATTTAGAAAAAAAAGAAAAAGTCATCCTCGCGTCAAAAGAAAAATAATCCTTCCTAAGACAGTATGAAAGTCCTCAGAAATCTCTGGATCAGTTACATAAATCTAAGCAATGTAATACACATAACTACTGAGATCATGTTTTCCGAAAACCTGACCACATCCAGAGAGATTTCCATAGTCCTGCAGCTCTCACAGTCTTTATCTGATCTTTACGGCTTACAGAACCAAGTAAAATTGCCAATCTCACAGGGTGTGACAACTACACTGTGAATGAAGCAGCTCTTTCTTCCCCTCTAACAGCGGAAGTCTCAGCACCATGTCAAGGGCCAATCACCAGATGAATTCTGCTAGACCAACCAGATCCTGCCTCTGTAAGGCTACTTTCACACTAGTGTTTTAGTTTTACGGTATAGAGATCCGTCATAGGGGCTCAATACCGTAAAAAAAAGCTTCAGTTTTGTCCCCATTCATTGTCAATGGGGACAAAACTGAACCGAACAGAACGGAATGCACCAAAATGTATTCCGTTCCGTCCTGGAATGCGTAGGGCAAGACGGAACCGGCATGACCCCTAATGCAAGTCAATGGTGACGGATCCGTTTTCTCTGACACAATCTGACACAATAGAAAACGGATCCGTTCTCCATTAACTTTCAATGGAGTTCATGACGGATCCGTCTTGGCAATGTTAAAGATAATACAACCGGATCCGTTCATAACGGATGCAGGTGGTTGTATTATCAGTAACGGAAGCGTTTTTGCTGAACCCTGCCGGATCCAGCAAAAACGCTAGTGTGAAAGTAGCCTTAGGGTGGTCATACACATTAGATGAATGTTGGCTTAACGGACCAAACATTCGATTTCACTGCCTGTAGCAGATGTCAGGGGAAAGAGGTAATGGCCATGTTGGTTTCCTAGTAGATAAACCTTCACCAGAGGTTCTGCACATGTACATGTGTATGGAGAGGACAAGGGGACGTTCTGGTGGAAGCAAAGAAAATCCAACATTCACGATCCTTCTTTCTTCCGACATTTGCCCCTGGGGTTGGGAGTTGGGACATTATTTATATGATGATCCCCCAGAAATCACACGCTGAATTTCCTCTAATATATATAGCAACTTTTATATCACAATCAACCTTTCATGACAGATTAATCGCAGTCAGATCTTTTATGACAGATCTTGGCTGACGGAACCTTATTGATCCCAATAAAGAACCAGCACCAGCCCACAATGACAAGGTGGATGCCCAAGTAGGCTTTCATCTTACTAGATCCTTACAGTAAGGTAAATACTTAAAAGGGGCTTCTAGGATTTTAATATTGATGGCCGATCCTCAGGATAGGCCATCAATATCTGATCAACAATGGTCCGACACCCAGCTGATCGTTCTGTTCCCATTAGCTCCAGCGCCGGAAGTCTGTGCAGGAACTACACATCTCCATCCATTGTCGAGAGGATGGAGCTGGTTATTCCAGTATTCGCTTCATTGCCGACTTCAGGTACCAGAGCTACACCGAAAAAAATTATCAGCTGGGGTGCGGGGAGTAAGACCCCCACCAATCTCATATCGATGGTCTATCTTGAGGACAGGCCGCCATCAATAACAAAATCTTGGACAAGCCCTTTAAAGTGTAGCCTGAAGTTAAGTTAATATTGCAATTAAAAGGGGTTCTCCAACCCTATAGCAGACCTCACAGCAGTGAAGACGATACCTACCTGGTCCCCGAAGCTGGATTCGGTCTCTATCTCTCCCCAGCTGGCTCTCACATGGCGCAAAGGGAGCAAGTTGCCACTGCAAACAGCAATTTGCCAAAGCGGTCACCTGCCGCCTCGTCAACCGGATGTTGAAGAGCCAGCCGGGGAGAGACCGAGACCGGACCCAACAGCAGGAACCAGGCAAGTAAAATCTCCACCATGGGTCAGCCACTCTGTGAGGTCTGCTATAGTGCTGGAAAATCCCAAAGAAATTGGGAAAAAAAAGAAAATCTCAGTTGTCTCTAAATTCACTAACGGTATAAGGGTAAATTGTAAAAGCTATGCAATTAAACAAAAAAAAATCCTCTTCTCTGATGATAGAGTATCATATATTTACTGTATAAATCACCCACTGACCCAGCACCAATGACCCTGACATGATGAATGGGTTCTATTGTTTTATCATAGATGGTGGCTCCCCCCTCCCCCATAATTAATCATTATACTAAATGCTTCAATAAATAGTCAATGACCCAGACATCACTTTACTCCCCGACGGCCCTTTCCCAATTCCAATTTGCACTATTGTACTATATACATTGAACCAGTGTGATTGATTAAATTACGTTTCTAAAAAAAAGAGCCCAGTGCTACTTTTCTGTCTTATAGGTGTGGGTCCGGCACCGGCACCGAGAAAGGAGCGGGGAAGATGGTGGGTCCGCCCACCACCAAGAGCTCTCCCCATAGAAGTGAATGGGAGTGTAGGAGCGGTCCGGCCACCGCTCCCATTCATTTCTATGGGGCTGACGGAAATAGGCGAGCCAGCACTCTGTATTTTCTGTGGCCCCATAGAAATGAATGGAGGGCAGCCGCGCATGCGCAGTGCGTCCTCCACAACTCTCTATTCTCGGTGTAGCGATATGACCAGATTGCCTGCGATGGGAAAACCCCTTTAGAGGGGTTGTCTGAAGTTTTGATACCGATGGTCTATCCTCAGGATAGGTCATCGATATCAGATTGGTGGGAGTCTCTCCCGACACCCCCACGATCAGGTGACTGAAGAGGTCGCGGAGCTCTGGTGAGAGCTTAGGCCTCTTCCTAGGCCAGTGACGTCACCTTCATCAGTCACATGGCTTAGGTGCAACTCAGTCCCATTCAAGCTAATGGGACTGAGCTGCAATAACAAGCACAGTCGCGATCCAATGGATGGCCCTGTGCTTGGAAAGCTGTGAGGAGGCTACAGCGCTCACCTGATCGGCTGAATGGCAGGGGTGCCTGAAGTCGGACACCTATCGACCTGCTATTGGTGACCTATCATATCATGAGGATAGGTCATCAATACTAAACACCCAGACAACCCTTTGAAGTGGTTATCTTTTTTCGAAAACCTATTTTAAATGCTCTATTAGGGTATGGTGAGTTAATATAGGAGTGACCCATGTAGGACTCTCACCTATAAACCAGGGGGCTACAAAGATCAGCACTCGATCTGGCAGAGATCCATGAATTAGACCAGTTGTAGGCAACCTCCGGCACTCCAGCCTTTGTAAAAACTACAACTCCCAGCATGAATGCTTGCTCTGCACTTCTCAGAACTCTCATACAAATGAATGGAGCATGCTGGGAATTGTAGTTTCACAACAGCCGGAGTGACGAAGATTGCTGACCCCTGTATTTGACAGACAACCCATTGATTTCAGTGAACACCATGCAATACCTCGCTTTCCCTGCGGCAGTGCTGTAGCGAAACTGAATACTTGAAGCCAGGTTCTACCATAGATTACAGCTGATCGCCGGGATGTTGAGCAAAAGGACAATCTATTATCGATTTATTGTCAAGGGGGAGTGTGTAGACTAAAAGGAATTGTCCAAAGTGGACTAAAAAGGGGTTCTGGATGGAAAAAGCGGAGCCTATATGGTACCTATTTCGTTCTCTGTATTGCTCCCTATTCACTCGGTTTAATGAATGCTGCCTGTGGTCCATTATTAGCAGAATTACCCAAGCACTACTTAAATTTGCCGCAGATTCACACCAGTTCATCAAACACACTTCTATCCCAATCAATAAATTTGTGAACAAATAGCACCGGCTAAAAAAGAAAATCCTTCAGAAGCTCGATAATGTTCCAGCGAGCCAGTTCCGTTAATGACTTCATCGCCTTTCATTTGCTGCATAAATGAGCTTCAGCGCTGAGCTGAGACGGAATGAAGCCGGCTATGTCACTCATTACCTCTCCTCCTTCTCCTCCGCCAGCATCCCTCGAAACTAAATTAATGATGTGATAAAGTGAATGACAAATCTACATCTGCTGAGAGGGGCCGGGACTTTGGTATTTTGAATAATTTATTTCCAATCGGTCAACGTGCCAACATTTATAACATATTGTATTACGGACTGGCAGAGGCAGAGAGCTTCGTGCTGGATGTGAATTATTAATCAGGTGCTGGACTATGAGACCCGACCTCAAATCGTAACCAACCCGCGTGATAAGTGCATCTTGCATTGAAAAAAAATAAAAAATGAAAAACAGGAGAATTGAACAATATATTTAGGTCCCAGGCCGGGGGAGGTTATCAGCGGCAAACAGCAAATCTTCCTAGGCCGTGATAAACCCTGGGCTACTTACTATTGAGTAGCTTGGAAAAACGGGGTGACAACTCCTGTTGTATTCCCCTCAAAGATTTAACTCCTTTCCATATGTTCTATTAGGAGTAGGGACACCCGCTATGTGACCCTGCAGACGCAGATCGTCTTATTACATGTACCACTATTCAATGGAAAAGTCACATGCAATACTACATTTCCCCAGTAGTGGCCGCTGCAGTGAGCATGAGCAGTCAACAGCAATTTCCTATGGCAAAGGTAATTTGGAGTCATAGGAGACAGATTGGTTGCTATGGACACACCGCATGACAACCCATTGAAAGGCTTTAATTGTTAGGATGTGTAACTATGGCAACCAGACTGGCACTGAGCTGAGACCAGGGACAAGGCAACCAGCGTGGCAGCAGCCTTGCCTGGACATTCCTCCACTCATTCTGCCTTAGTAAGCAGATTTCTTAAAGCAACCCTCAGGTCCTTCCTTACCGAAACTTATTTACGCCTGATAATCTGTCTTTTTTTCTCAACGGAGGCTTAGTTACTTGTATTTTATAATCATCTATCCGTGCCCTGGCTTCCTGGTGAGCCTGTGGTGAGGGCTTGTGTTTCTACACAGCAGCAAATCAGAGGAGACAGAGAGTGAGGGACCCAGCAGCAGCCTGGACCAATGAGACAGAGGGGGTGTGTTGCAGACCACCTCTGACTCCTTGTAGGCACTGTGGCTAAGCTGTAGTCACCGATCATAGCTTTGACCTCACAGAGCTCAGCTAAAAAGCAGCCGAGGAGCAGGTTCTGATGAAAATAAATAGCAGGTAATCATCCTTATATCATTCTTGAGCTCCTGGCTGGGCAATCGCATTAAGTGGAGAATTCTTTTAAGATCGCAGGCAGAATTATTAAAATTTATTTGAAATACTTTACATTTCCAGATGAGAGATTTTACCATGCTACCTCTGAATGTAAGCGGCATACAAATCAATGAGTATATAGTTGCACCAAGCGGATTTTACATTTCCTCAACCAAAGCTGGTCCTATTACACAAGAGATTAGTCCATGAATATAAAATAGATGTAACCCAGGGTATGGTGGGAAGACGCTTATGGCAAATCCGATGTTCTAATATACAGACTATATACAGTCGCTCTCCATGGTCCTGAAAGACCTAGACCTGCTGGCCTCCTCTGGAGCTGGAGATCAGCTGCACAAGCTCATCAACATTATCAATGGTTGCATGCATGGAGCATATATCAGATTCAGATGTAGCAGTGCTGATTTTGTGACTGAACCCACTTGGGCAAATAAATCCTGTAGTTTATGTAAACGTCTTGGACTCCTGACTGATACATTGTTGCAAACTACTAAATACATTGCATTTCTAGACTGGATACAACTACATCGCATCTTAGGCGACGTTCACACTTGCGTTGTTAATTCCGGTAGTGAGATCAGGCAGAGGATCTCAATACCGGAATTAAACGGATCCGTTTTGATTTTGCACATCAGGATGCATGCGTTCCTTTAGGATGCGGTTGTGTGAAATCAAAACGGAAAAAAATGGATCCGTGACTAAATACATTGGAAGTCAATGGGTGACGGCTCCGTTTTTTATGCTCCTAAAAAAAAAACTGATCCGTCGCAATTGACTTACATTGTTTTCAGTGCCAGATCCGTTTTTTTGTTTTTTGTTTTTCGTTTTTATGACCAGGCACAAAACCACAGCTTCCGGCTGTTTTGTGTCCGGTCACAAAACTGAATGCTGCTGGAACGGAAGACGTCCTGATGCATCCTGAACGGATCTCTTTCCATTCAGAATGCATGAGGACTAAACGGAAACGTTTTTTTTTCCAGTATTGAGATCCTCTGCTGGATCTCAATACCGGAATACAACAACGCAAGTGTGAAAGTGGCCTTAGGCCTCTTTCACACGGGCGAGTATTCCGCGCGGATGCGATGCGTGAGTTGAACGCATTGCACCCGCACTGAATCCTGACCCATTCATTTCTATGGGGCTGTGCACACGAGTGGTGATTTTCACGCATCACTTGTGCGTTGCGTGAAAATCGCAGCATGTTCTATATTCTGCGTTTTTCACGCAACGCAGGCCCCATAGAAGTGAATGGGGCTGCGTGAAAATCACAAGCATCCGCAAGCAAGTGCGGATGCGATGCGATTTTCATGCATGGTTGCTAGAAGACGATCGGGATGGAGACCCGATCATTATTATTTTCCCTTATAACATGGTTATAAGGGAAAATAATAGCATTCTGAATACAGAATGCATAGTAAAATAGCGCTGGAGGGGTTAAAAAAAAATATAAAATATTTAACTCACCTTAATCCACTTGCTCGCGTAGCCGGCTTCTCTTCTGTCTTCATCTTAGCTGTGTGCAGGAAAAGGACCTGTGGTGACGTCACTCCGGTCATCACATGATCTATCACCATGGTAAAAGATCATGTGACGGACCATGTGATGACCGGAGTGGGGTCACCACAGGTCCTTTTCCTGCACACAGCAAAGATGAAGACAGAAGAGAAGCCGGGCTGCGCGAGCAAGTGGATTAAGGTGAGTTAAATTTTAAAAAATGAACCCCTTCAGCGCTATTGTACTATGCATTCTGTATTCAGAATGCTATTATTTTCCCTTATAACCATGTTATAAGGGAAAATAATACAATCTACAGAACACTGATCCCAAGCCCGAACTTCTGTGAAGAAGTTCGGGTTTGGGTACCAAACATGCAAGATTTTTCTCACGCGAGTGCAAAACGCATTACAATGTTTTGCACTCGCGTGGAAAAATCGTGCATGTTCCCGCAACGCACCCGCACCTTTTCCCGCAACGCCCGTGTGAAAGAGGCCTTACTGAGATCAGGACCGGCTATATGGACAGAATTACTGCCTCTGGATGTAAACAAGAGTTCTCTCATTCACTGACAGCAAGCAAACATGTTAAAATGGTGAGGAATTGATACGCAAAGTATGCCAAACTTTTCAATTATACAATAAATCTGGAAACCAGCTTGAACTCAAAGAGTTATCAAAATGCCCAGGCAAAGTGAGTCAAAAGAGATCAAAGTCAGCTCTGCTACATCTGAAATGTTACACTCTTTCAAGGTTGTTCATTTGAACAACCTGCTGGCATGTCATAGTAAGGGCCTGTTCACATCTCGTTTTTGCTGTACGTCAAGCGGATACGTTTAGGCTACTTTCACACTTGCGGCAGAGTGATCCGGCAAGCAGTTCCGTCGCCGGTGTCATCCGGCAAAATGGATCCGGCATTTATATTTTTCACCTTTTTTTCGGTCTGCGCATGCGCAGACGGTATAGACGGATCCGGCACTAATACATCCCTATGGAAAAAAATTACGGATCCAGCATTATCTCCGTCCTGATCAGTCAAAATGACTGAACTGAAGACATCCTGATTACTCTCCATTCAGAATGCATTAGGATATAACTGATCAGTTCTTTTCCGGTATTGAGCCCCTAGGACGGAACTCAGTGCCGGAAAAGAAAAACGCAAGTGTGAAAGTTCCCTTAGACATACAGTAAAAAAAAAAAGGACACACACGTATACAATGTTGTGGTTATCTATCCTTTTTTTTTTTTTATGTATACTTTTGATGGATGTGCATATGTTTCAATACAATTGGGTCTGTTTTTTAACAAAAAAACATATGTTTTTGCAAAACCTTTCTTTTCCCAAATAAAGATTTGAAGTGTATCAAAGGAAGTAGGAAGTATATGGATAAAAAACGTGGATGGAAACGTATCGTCTTACATTAAAATCCGTCTCCCATTCACTGCAATGGAAAAAAAAAAAGTTTCTATGCGTTTTTTTTTTTTTTTTTTTTGCAGGACAGAAAAGCGAGGAATGTTATTCTATTCTGTCCTGTAAAAAAAAAAAAACGTACAGAGACCTAAACAGTGACAAACGGAGTCAAAAGTATGGACCTTTTAGCTACATTTGCCCAATTATAGTCTATGGATGTGTCTATACGTTTTTTATCTGCCTGACGTACAGCAGAAGGAAGATGTGAACAGCCCCTGACATGTCACTGGTTTTGATGGGTGGGGGGCCGGGTGTAGGTGCTGATGTGTATAGACTCACAGAAAGTCCAAAGATATTCTCTGAATATGTAAGCCGAGGAGAGTGGAGCAGAACAGAGATGAAGGGACAGAAGGCACTTCTGCTTTTGTTATAAAGATCGTGGGGGTCTCGGCACCTGGACCCCCACCAATCAATACTTCTGACATGTCAGTGGTTTGTTCATGGTATAGGTCCTCCTGCATGGCTGCCAAATGATGCACTTAGCCTGGTTGCATCTATACTTGTGCCTAAATACAATAAGTAGATAAATAGATAGATATGAGATAGTTACAGGTGAAACTCGAAAAATTGGAATATTGTGCAAAGTTCATTTATTTCAGTAATGCAACTTAAAAGGTGAAACTAACATATGAGATAGACTCATTACATGCAAAGCGAGATATTTCAAGCCTTTATTTGTTATAATTCGGATGATTATGGCTTACAGCTTATGAAACCCCAAAGTCTCACTTTTGAGGTCCCCTTTGCTCAGGGGGTATGGATTCATTAGCTGACTAGAGTCTGACACTTTGAGCCGAGAATATTGAACCTTTTCACAAAATTCTAATTGTAAGTTGCATTACTGAAATAAATGGACTTTTGCACAATATTCAAATTTTTCGAGTTTCACCTGTAGATAATAGATAGATAGTTGCACCAGATATTTTTTTAGATGACTTTATCGTTAGTTGGTTTGCACTACTTCTGTTATATCATGCATTCCATATGTGTCTACAGATACAATACAATAATCCTCAAAAGATCACAAAGGACGTCGCTGCAATGCTGTCTGTTGCCCTTAGGTGGAGCTGTTGACCAGGCACTGGTTTGGAGGCTTTGTGCTGTGGGAGCTGCAGGTACACTGTCTCCTCTCATGGACCACGGCCTTAGTGCCAGCCATGCCTGCAGCTGGCAA
>NC_053390.1:49754674-49774674 GCF_905171765.1 Bufo bufo
GGGGAAATAAACCAATGCACGCCGTGCACACAGGCCTCTATCTGCACCGAGCACTACTCCAAAAAATATACAGTATATGATGAAATCTGTGACGGAGCCTCTGACGCAGATGTGAACAAAGTCTAATGCAGTGACCGCAGGCGAACGGCTGGAAATAACAATGTACAGTCAGTCATTATGTCCGCACCAGCAGGGACGCCGGGCGCCGCATGAACTCCGCTCTTTGGTCTCTGTCACTTCACTCCCTTCCCTATCTATATAGTAGCTAACAGGCTAATGACTCCTGCAGATAGCTCTGGTCGTAAATGGAGCCACGTTGAGTCATTTCCATCAATGGAACCTGCTACACAAATAGATGTCCGGATATTGCCCTAATAATACAGAGAAATTCCTTTAATCTGGCATCCAATAATCTGGCATCTCAAAAAGTCTGAACCAGAAGATTGATACAAGACAGACAGAAAGAGATAGAAAAATAGATATTAGATAGATAGATAGATAGATAGATAGATAGATAGATAGATAATAGATAGATAGATAGATAGATAGATAGATAGATAGATAGATAGATAGATAATAGATAGATAATAGATAGATAGATAGATAGATAATAGATAGATATGTCAGTGATTAATAGAAAGATAGATGAGAGAATGAGAGGAGCCTGATATACCATGGACTCCTATACCCCCACCCTGTATATGTCCCCATCCCCCAACCTTACCCAATTATTTCTCACTTGCTTTGGCAATGCTAGTATTTATTTAGTCCTGCCAATAAAGTATATTTGAATTTAGATAGATAGATAATAGATAATAGATAGATAACCGAGAGATAATCAATAGATAATAGATAGATAGATATGAGAATGAAGAAATAAATAAATAAATAAAGAATAATCCGTCTACAGGAAGTGTATGATAGAACATCAGCATCTCTTTGGGTCGGATTTGGACTTGTTTTTCAGAGATAAGCGGCGCCAGATAATTTAATACACGTCTTTTTCCAGGTAATTCCCATTTATCAGAACCTGTATGGGGTTCTTCAGGTCTGGTTGGTCTGACGGCTCTTCTCCCCCGGCTTCCCCGGACACATGCATGCTCGGGCACATTGAGCGTGAAATCGATGGAGTACGGGGAGCTTCTGACAAATGATGTCAGGTGAGAGTCAGGAGTCGGAGGGGGGGGGGGGGGGTGTTCGGAGTCAAATATCTGGATGGTTCCTGAGTGTTATCTCACCCTGTACTGTCAATACAGAATAGATAAGGCCTAGTCTACATGGTTCAGGCTCCACTACAACCCTCATCATTCACCGCGTTCTCCTACAGATGTACAATATTACTAAAAGTGGGCAAATAGTCCACAAAACCCTGTAATAACCATAATTGGCCTCTTGTATGAAGACTATTAGAGACAGGAAGTGGACGTGTTGTCCATAGCAGCCAATCAGATTACTGCTTTCATCCAAGTCATCTGATTGGTTGCCAATAGCTGTCTGCTATCTGGATGTCCGATCGATGGCAGGCTGACTACCGGGACCGGGGGCGCCAAGCCCTCCCCCACTGGCAGAAGAGTCGCCCCACATGTATAATCACTCCCATAGACATTAGGAATTACGTATTTGCAGTACTTTCCTTAAAGGGAGTGGGTGTGTTAGGACCCCCGGTAAACAGAAACGGCCCCTAAGTACAAAACCCCTTTAAGAAGCAGTAATCTATTCCATGATGCGGCTACACAGAGAGCGCCGGGGTCTGTAACTATGTGGTTTGGTATCAGATCAATATAATCAATAGGGGAGGCTTCCCTCTCCCCACATCGCATTGATTTGCATTGGAGGATGGCGGCTCTCCATCCACCAATGCAAATCAAATGACAAGGCCTGACCACAACCACCAGAGGTCATCTCCATATCTCCAACCCTTGCCCCAAGAGCTGACAATCCACACGCTACTTATTCCAATTGCTTTCATATTAGCAATACCTTTCCCATGCGTGACTGCCTACAATACCACTGCCCCCATACGTTCTACTCCCAGGACTGGCTCCAAGAGCTGACAATCTACTTCTTAACAGATCTATCATTCCAGACGAATAAAGCCGTCACGTCAAGTCCTTGCTACGTTCTCACATTTACAGCGGGGAAATGACTGGAACACGGTAATGAGGAGGCAGGGGAAGGGTTAATGGACGGGGTTGGGAGCCCACTCTATACTCAGCGGTGTTATCGCAGGGCGTTATTATTAGTCTCCTATTAACCCCCAGGAAAGATTAGAGAAGACAAAGTCCACGTCCTGATGACATTATCTGGTGACTTCCTAGTTTATGACCCATACAAAGACTAGTCTGTGTTCTCCCGCTACCGGCCCATGATCCACCGCCCAGCAACACACGCCAACATACCGTATATATCATGTGTAGCCTACGTAACACAACATGCGGTATATATCATATGAAGTCTACATAATACAATATACGGTATATATTATATGTAGTCTACATAATACAATATACGGTATATATCATATGTAGTCTACGCAATACAATATACGGTATATATCATATGTAGTCTACGTAATACAATATACGGTATATATCATATGTAGTCTACGCAATACAATATACGGTATATATCATATGTAGTCTACGTAATACAATATACAGTATATATCATATGTAGTCTACGTAATACAATATACGGTATATATCATATGTAGTCTACGCAATACAATATACGGTATATATCATATGTAGTCTACGCAATACAATATACGGTATATATTATATGTAGCCTACATAATACAATATACGGTATATATCATATGTAGTCTACGCAATACAATATACGGTATATATCATATGTAGTCTACGTAATACAATATACGGTATATATCATATGTAGTCTACGTAATACAATATACAGTATATATCATATGTAGTCTACATAATACAATATACGGTATATATCATATGTAGTCTACGTAATACAATATACAGTATATATTATATGTAGTCTACGTAATACAATATACGGTATATATCATATGTAGTCTACGTAATACAATATATGGTATATATCATGTAGTCTACATAATACAATATACCGTATATATCATATGTAGTCTACGTAATACAATATATGGTATATATCATGTAGTCTACATAATATAACACAGTATATTTCATATGTAGTCTACGTAACACGACATGCGGTATATATCATATGAAGTCTACATAATACAATATACGGTATATATTATATGTAGTCTACATAATACAATATACGGTATATATTATATGTAGTCTACATAATACAATATACGGTATATATCATATGTAGTCTACGTAATACAATATACGGTATATATCATATGTAGTCTACGTAATACAATATACGGTATATATCATATGTAGTCTATGTAATACAATATACGGTATATATCATATGTAGTCTACGTAATACAATATACGGTATATATCATATGTAGTCTACGTAATACAATATACGGTATATATCATATGTAGTCTATGTAATACAATATACGGTATATATCATATGTAGTCTACGTAATACAATATACGGTATATATCATATGTAGTCTACATAATACAATATACGGTATATATCATATGTAGTCTACGTAATACAATATACGGTATATATCATATGTAGTCTACATAATACAATATACGGTATATATCATATGTAGTCTACATAATACAATATACGGTATATATCATATGTAGCCTACACTAATACACACTACCAACTATACATACCTGCTGCTGTACAATATATATTTATATACACAAGCACCCAATACAACTACATATATACAATCAACAATATATACTGTGTGTATTTCCACACGTCATGTACCTAGGGGGCACTGGTTGCACACAGTGTAGATCACAGCCTTGGGGAGAAGACCTGAGCTCATATATTTGGCGGTACCTGGCTTAGAAAGATTGAGAAAAGCTGCCATATATAATATACAATATGTATACTCTATATAATATACAACACATACATGCTATATACATTCCATATATAATCATAAAATAAATCTAAAAATATTTTATACAAGATTTACTCAATATAATATACAATATACAGTATTATTTATACTTTATATTATATTATATATATATATATCATAGGTGTTTAAAATATGCACATAGTGTAGTATAAATATATATAATCTACAATAGCTATATACACAATATAGTATTAAAACTCTACCTACTGCAGAGTACTTACACTAAATACTTTACAATAGATACAATACATATCCATTATAGTATACTCCATATACACCATGCTATACATATACGTCCTATATATAATATGCATGCTATAGGATATATAATAACCTATCCTAAGATATAAAAATAGCTAAATTAAACTTAAATTTGGGATACAGTGAAATTACTTAGGTGTCCTTCCCGTCTTACAGATGAATGTAGGGGGTTTCTCTGTATTGGGGGAGGGCTATGTCCTGGGGGGAGGGGTTCTGGGAATTCCTTTTTGTCTCTTTACTGGAAACAAGACAGATGACTTATGGATCAATGACTTGTGGATGCACCGGTTGTGTGCTACGTGCGACTACTAATAACTGCCTTTTCCATATATCTCAGCAGTCCATGACGATACGAAGGTGAAAATGTGGTATACTGTAGAACGACTAAAGACCACCATTTCTAGGGGTTGGGGGGCGGCGGAGGCCTCCTATAATGCTGGTTCACACACTGCCCACAAAAATGACTCTTTATACAGATTTAGGCCCAGAAACCTTCTCTTACAACCCAATCTTCATAGTGTTAAAATATCTGGTACTACAGTTATATATTTTCTCCTGCGTATGAAAGAAAACGGAATATTCATAACTGGAAAACTAATTATATTATTAAAATTATTATTATTTATCAGCATTATTATTATTATTACAGTATATTTTAATTGTATTAATTTTATTAGAATGGCTATTATTCTTCCAGTAACAATTAAAGATTTACAATTAGTTCAATTACTATAAATGTAACATCTTTAATTAATTTTAAAAAAACGGGACTGTCTAAATAAAAATCTAATTATTATCTATATTTCCTAATTATTAATGATAATACTAACAATAGTAATAATATGATCACCACCATAAATCTAACGTTATTTTGTGGGGACATCATGAACACATTTAATAAAAACAAAAATAAATATACGAGATGTAATAATGTTAGTTCTGGAAACTGCCAAGTTGGGTAAGGTCAAGACAAAAATCATTTGTTTCATTGATTTAAACTAAAATAATCAGAATTTTTTTTAAAATCTAAAATAGGTTATAGTCAAGATCAATAGTTAAATTTTCTAAAAGAAAAGGATCTATTTTTCTTTCATACTGAAGAAAAATAAATAAAAACATACAAAAATATAATTAGCTAAATTTAAAAAATTCTTAATATTGAAAAAGAGAATTATGAATTAAATTAAAACAAGCTGAAAAAATAAATAAAAACAATTATAGTCAGGTGTGGAGGTTCCTATAGGCCTCCTGTATTATTATATGACTATAATAAGTCGCAATTGAAAAATAAAAAAACAATATTGTATATAAATCATCGTAAATAACACAATAATGACATATGATGGAAATAATTTAATTAATATAATTATTTTTTTTATTATTATTATTTTTTTTAAAGACGATACTCACTCTTGAAAACTCAGCTCCCCCCCAACTTATATATATTTTAGATTTTTTTGCTTGCCCAAGTTTCAGGGGTGGGCCTGAGGGTCTGCCAGGAGGAGACTCATGCAAAATCAATATCCGCAGAGTTGGGTCGGATCGAATCTTCTTAAGTGCACTGGGATAATCATGGGAATGTATTGAGAAAGGAACATGAAAACAAACAGGGCCCATCGCTATATCACAACAGTAACAAGCCCGCTCCATACCGAATAAATATTAACACCTCGTTCCGCAAGCCACGGAAAAATCAATCGTAGCACGCCCGTGGCGGCCCGGCGGCCACGTAGAAAAAGAAGCCGCCTACTGTAGATATGTCTATGCGTTTTCTTAATTTTTTTTTTAGCAAGGATCTTCTCGGTGATAAAGGAGCTGAACAAAGGAGATTTATCACCACAGCTCAATGCAAAGGGCAATTCTAGCTCCTTCACCTTGAATAGAAGCTTGGGGGAAGGGGGGGTATAGGACAAGAGCTTCTGATCTACAAGACCCCAGACTCCAAGATTTTTGCCTGTTTAACCCAAAGCAAATGACCCCTGTTGCTTCCTCTACAGAGCTGAGATTTCTATCAATAATTCATGGAAATGGCTTGTGTTCACCCTCTGGCTCTTCATTCGCACAATACCCTAAATCCAATGATACAGCCGTACAATAGCCTGACAAGCAGCACCGAGCACTGTGATCACAGCAAACGGTTAAGCAGTGCAGTGGGTATTATATCAGCTGTATAGAGACGGTATTATAAGGTGCACCGGAGGATAAATGTACCGCTTCGCTCTGACTATAGGACGCGAGAAAATTGTGCACGTATTTTGACCAAAAAGTGAGTCTTCTAGACAATTTCTAGGAATCTATGTGCAGAGGACACATGAATATACAGGAGAATGGAAAAGCTTACACCTAACACACATATATCTATATAAAGGGGATATTCCACATATCGGGGATACCTCCCTGTAATGGGGAAGCCTCACTGGGGGACTTTTATGCACTGGGAAAATTCAAAATGCAGGCACTTTTCTATGTACTGAAGATACTGTCACATATTCTACAAGCCTACTAGGAACGCCTCATATGTATTTGTGGTACCTCTATATAAAGAGCAGGGGATAGGTCTGTCTACATAACAGACATATGGCAGTACGTTCATACGTGCTGCCATATAGTTGAGACAAGCACTTATAGGGGGACTTTCTTATGCTAGGTATCACTGGCGTACATAGAGAAGTAAGGGCCCCATAGCAAGGATCAAGCCAGGTCCCCCACACAGGACACAAGGGTTTCTGCCTAAAGCCTTTTCAATGACCCTTGGGCCATTTTTCCACGGCCTCATTTGCTAAAAGTTGTTCCTTTACAAGGTAGAGTCCTGACCAAGTTTTCACCTCCAGTAGAAGAGGAGATGATCCCAACTGGGCCCCCTCTTGCCCTGGGCCCCATAGCAGTCGCATGGCCTGCCGCTATGGTAGTTACGCCCCTGCTAGGTATATCTCATAGTATTATTACCAGGAAAACTGGAGATTTCTTCTTGGTCCTCAGGCAGCACATACATAATCTCCCTCTGTGCTGCCTGAGGACTCCAGGAAAGTAAAATGACAGGTAAGACACATTGTCTCTGTATTCATTTACTAGTAATACCTGTATGAATTGAATATACTTATAATTTTCTACAGATTACTTTATGTGCTAGAGCTACTTCCACATACTAGAAATACCTCTATTACTGGAGGATACTTCTATTTTCTAGTAATACCTTCATGTACTGTGTACTAATATTACTTCTATGAGCTGGGGATACTTATATTTGTGAGTAATTCATTTAAATACTAGATTTGGTTGCACTTACTAATAATAAATACCTCTGTGAATGAGCGATTCTTCCTGATACAGTTATTAGTAATTCTTACTAATACTGGCTATATGTACTAATATGTAATGGGGTTAATTTCATACATTGAGGATACTTCTATTTGCAAATTCACCTCCATATATTGTGGATACTTGTGTTTACTAGTAATATCTCCATGTACTGTGGATATTTACTACTAATTTCCTCAAGTATCGAGGACCCACACCTTCATTTTACTAATACTTAATAATACCACATGTATATACTCAGGATACTTACTGGGTACACATTGATATATAGTACTTACATGTACTGGGGATATTTCAATGTATTAGTAATACTGTATCTCCATGTGCTGGGGATACTTCCATTTGTGAGTAATATCTCTATGTACTGGGCATACTTCTATTTACTTGTAATATCTCCATGCACTGGGAATATGTCTGTGTACTGGGGATATATCAATTCGCTAGTAATATCTCCATGTACTGGGGATTCTTCTATTTACCAGTAATATCTCCATGTACTGGGGATTCTTCTATTTACCAGTAATATCTCCATGTACTGGGGATTCGTCTATTTACCAGTAATATCTCAATTTTCTGGGTATATTTCCATTCACTAGTAATATCTTCATGTATTGGGGATAGTTCCATGTACTGGTAATATCTCCATGTACTGGGGGTACTTCCATTCACTGGTAATATCTGCATGCACTGGGGATACTTCCATTCACTAGTAATATCTTCATGTATTGGGGATACTTCCATGTACTGGTAATATCTCCATGCACTGCAGATACTTCCATGTACTGCGGATACTTTCATGTACTGGGGACACTTCCATTTACTAGTTATATCTGCATGCACTGCGGATACTTCCATGTACTGGGAACACTTCCATTTACTAGTAATATCTGCATGCACTGCGGATACTTCCATGTACTGCGGATACTTCCATGTACTGGGGACACTTCCATTTACTAGTTATATCTGCATGCACTGCGGATACATCCATGAATTGGGGACACTTCCATTTACTAGTAATACCTCCATGTACTGCAGATACCTCCATCTACAGTGGATACTTTCATTTACTAGTAATACCTCCATGTACTGCAGATACCTCCATCTACAGTGGATACTTCCATTTACTAGTAATACCTCCATGTACTGAAGATACCTCCATGTACAGTGGATACTTCCGTGAATTGGAGACGCCTCTGCATACTGGGGATACTTCTATAAACAGGGGCTTTATTAGCAGTCATTTTATTATCAGCGACAATTTGCAGCCAATGCTTGATATCGGTGGCAGATAACAAGCCCCTCTAGTGAGGAGGCTCCCTACGTGACCTGCATGTAGCCAGGGCTCTTCTCCTTGTCTAGCAGAGGCCTCGTTTTTTACAGGCTTGTAATTAAGTGGAAAAGGACAAACACTGGGAGTTTAATTGTCAAGTGCAGGAGTAGAGAATGCCAGCCAGCAGTACATTACAGAGAAGAGGAGGCAGCGAGCCCCGCATGTTATAGCCTTGTATAAAGGTCATGATTACAGCAGGACTGTGACATACAGGCTGCATCTATGAATTACTGTATTTGTAGTGTCTGGAGCCAACGGCGGCTAAAAATATCCCATTGATCCGGTGTATTTTTATTCAATCAATAACCAATGATTATCATTATACAGGAGGCAGACAGCTCCGAGGGCTTGGAGGAATGCACGAGGACATGGTGGTGAGAGTTTATATGGATACTATGCTGCAGTCTTATTTATGAGGTTATGACATTGCCTATGGATGTGCATTGTTCTGCAGCCACCGTGCATTGTTCTATACTGCCCTTTTGTTCCCCCCACGGAAGCCGTACAGGCTGAACGACCACACGCTATCATTCCACGCTATCATTTTCCCTTATGGAGGCACAAACAGAACAATTTGAGAGAGTCTAGGTAATATATGCAGATTGGCCGGTCCATAGCCATGCATGTTTACAGCAGGAGCAGAAATATTTCGACCTGCAGAACAATATTTGTAAAATATCATCTCTTATAACAGCACAATTCATAATAAACTGCTTGGCTTGGTTTAGATGTTTTCATTTTTCTGCCACAACAGTCCAGAAGCAACAACCCCCAGAACAATAGGCGGGTGCAGTTCACCCACGGATCACTAGAGGGCGCAGGTAAACGCACATGAACAATGTTAAGGGGGGAGTCTAAAATCAATGGAAAGCCTTGAAATTATTTTTTTGCTTTTTCCTAGGTGTTTTCAACGCTCTAGCAACAGTGAAACAAGCAAATCGTGTGCGGAATGATTGGATTATAAAGATACGACGTTAAACTATTGCTCCTTCATCTCTGTACATTATAAACCTATAATAAACCTGCAAAAATTGGGAGACCAAATGGCGCTTTCCTTACTGTCACTGGGTGGCTTAGGTAGCCTGTTGTTCTCGACGTTAAATACGCTACAGCACGCTGTGCTACAGGAGCATGATATAGCATATACAACCAACCATGACTAGATCCCTCTTCCTAGATCAAGTGATGCATGGAAACAATTGTGCCTACTTGCTGATGGGCTCCCAGTTGCATTTTTTTGGGGGGAAAGCCACCCTTGCCACAAGAAGCCAGGGTGCAGACTTGGTCTCAGAGCGTGCACTGGGCACGGTGTGGCGGTAAGGGTTAGGGGCACTGCATCTTTCCAACTCACCTGCAAGCCTGAGAGCTGACATCCTCTGGAACTCAGGCTCCTGCAGCCATTTCCACATTCTTCTAAAAGTCTCCCTCCCAGATTTCAGTTTACTCCAAGGTTTAGGGTTCCTTAGCAGGTCTGATAGGGTACCCTGTGACCGACACAGAACCCTCTGGGCAAAGATAGCCTGGGGGATGCTGTACCTTTTCAGCTCCGCAGTGATTCTTTGGGCCACTTCTTTGGTATTAATTTCTTCTAACTGTCCAGAGTTACTGAGTTGGGATCCAGAGGAGGAGGGTGGCCTGTCACGGCTGGAAGTCAACACGGGCCCGTGAGATTGAGCGTGGCCCGCGTGGTGCATCCCATTGATGTGGGACATCATGGCAGAAGGTGGAGTGCCCAGACCCCTGGAGAGGTGCTGCTCCCCTCTTGTCAACATGGCAGTGTGGGCATCAAAGTTTGGACTGAGCATCTTCTCATGGCCAGGCGGTCCATAGTTATGGAGGCTCTGTTGAGTATTGTGAATGGAACCCAAACCATTCCCCAAGGGGGTACCCGTCAGGGGGGATAAGCTTTGCCCCATGCCGGTCATGTCCTTGTAAGGGCTGTACAGGTTGTTCATGGCGGGGATCCCTCTGTCATCCCTCATGAGGGTGAAGCTACCACTGACATTGCCGGTCAGCCTCTGGTGGTGGTGGTGGTGGTGGTGATGGTGGGGATGGTGATGAGGGTGATGGAATTTGTCGGACACCGTGGAGATGGGTGGCAGAGGCTGGAGCGGAGTTAAAGTGGTGTAGGTGCTGCTCATGCCCATCCCAGGGGGTGAAGTGTCACAGGGCATACTCATGGCATGGTGCAGAGGGATGGACAGTTCTGAGCGGTAGTCCCCAGCCCCATCCAGAATGGAAGCCATGCTGGAGACCATTGCTGACCTGGAGGATGGAATGGTGAGGTCCTGGTGGATCCTGCGGTGGTGGTGGTGGTGGTGAGGGCTGTGGCTGCTCATCAGATCCTGCTCATGGCTGTTTCCACCATGCAAACTACCAATACTGTCCATTGTCATCTCTGGGTTCATGGTGCAAGCATCCAGATCTTTGGTTAGGCATCTAAAGGCGTGATAGGCGGTCTTCATTCAGTCCATGGGTGGGTGCGGGTCAGTTTTAAGGCCTCCGGGTTTCTTAGAGGGTGAGTGGGTGTCAGGGTGAGTGGGTGTCAGAGTGCAGTGCTGAGTGCGGGTTAGGGGCAGGGGGGTAGAGTGTGAGTGTGTGTGCGCCGCTCAGCGAGCTCTATCAGACGGGCCGGTGCTGCTCCTGGCCATGTCCTAGCCCTCTCCTCCTCTTACGTCTTCTGTTTAGGCAGCCGGAGCTGTCCAGAATGGGTTTGCTGAAAGCGCAACCTACCCCAACCCAGGACGGCCCGCGGCGCCTTGACGGACAGGCCTCTCGTCCAATCGGCGATCCCGTTGACGCTCTCGGGGCCAATCCGCGCAGCGAGAGGCGGGCTCCCGTTTCAAGGCCGGTTGAGAGGTCTCTTCACATTGCTCCAGTCTAAGGGAGGACTGCTTAAAGAGGCAGCGTCCCTTTTATTTTTTAAATGGAAGGGCAAGTGATTTAAAGTGCACTTATCTGCGGTCCTCAGGTCACAGCTAAGCCTTGGGGTCCTTAGTGCACTCTTTGCCCAAGTGATATTTGGGGGCTGGCGGAGTCATGTATGATAAATGGTATTGATTATAGGATGGCTGTATGGAAATATTTAAAGGGCATGAATGGAAATTGTAATAATGTGCACAGATCACAGCCATACAGCCACAATGCAATGCATTTCATCTTGCCAGGTCATTATAATGCATGGTTCTACCAGGAAGTCATACCCTTGTGTGTATAGGGAGCTGCATCATATTATGACCTCTATTATATTATATGATATGATGTGCTCTGTTATCATTACTATTCCAGCGCCCACCTTCTCTGCACCCATTGCGAGTCTTATATACAGGATATCTGCAGTAGACAATATGGTAGAAAATGACCTCATTCACATGGTAAAGCTCTCAGTATGGAGCACAACACAGGAGCAATTGGGTGCATTGAGCAGGAGAAAGGGGGGACAATAGGACCTGCTCTGCAGTGACAGAGGCTTCACGAGCAGGTTGGTGTCCCCCATTCTGGAGATTTGGGCTGGCTGAGGTTGCGCAGATGTTGCCTTTGTTTAAAGGCACAGTAATTAAGCAAAGGGTGGACAGAAGTTTGAAAAGCGTGACCTATTTTCTTTTGATCAGCTGTCAAAGGAAGAGCAGGGGGTCTCCTGAAGACAGCCCCCTCCCACCACTTCCAGCTGTTCTAGAAAACTTGGGCAAGGAAATAAGGAAACTGCTAAATCTCCAAACCACTGTCAGCTCATACAATCCATTGTGAGCAAGTGTGAGGGACAAATAGCAGAATCCGCATCTAATGTGCACAGGGTGTAATGTAACCAGCAACATCCTATACTATGTGTCTGTCTATCTATCTCATATCTATCGATCTATCTATCTATCTATCTATCTATCCATCCACTCTTTTTTTTTTCTTTCTTTCTTTCTTTCTTATCATATAGCCATCTATCCATGCATTCATTTACCTATCTTACAATCTATCTATCTATCTCATATCTATCTATCTATCTATCTATCTATCTATCTATCTATCTATCTATTATCTATCTCATATCTATCTATCTATCTATCTGATATCTGTCTGTCTGTCTATCTATCTATCTATTATCTATCTATCTATCTATCTATCTATCTATCTCATATCTATATATTATCTATCTA
Organism: Bufo bufo; assembly: GCF_905171765.1. Classification (NCBI taxonomy): domain Eukaryota; kingdom Metazoa; phylum Chordata; class Amphibia; order Anura; family Bufonidae; genus Bufo; species Bufo bufo. Next base: position 49,767,768 of record NC_053390.1, read on the forward strand.
TCTATCTATCTATCTCATATCTATCTATCTATCTATCTATCTATCTATCTAATATCTGTCTGTCTATCTATCTATCTATCTATCTATCTCATAACTATCTATCTATCTATTATCTATCTATCTATCTATCTATCTAATATCTGTCTGTCTGTCTAGCTATCTATCATCTATCTATCTATCTATCTATCTATCTATCTATCTATTATCTATCTATCTATCTATCTATTATCTATCTATCTATCTATCTATCTATCTGTCTGTCTGTCTGTCTATCTATCTCATATCTATTATCTATCTACCTATTTATCTATCTCTCTATCTCATATCTATCTATTTCTCTATCTATCTCATATCTATCTATCTATCTATCTATCTATCTATCTATCTATCTATCTTCTATGCATCCACATACCCATATCTTATGAATCTCTCTCTCTCTCTCTCTCTCTCTCTCTCTCTCTATATATATATATATATATATATATATATATATATATGTCTAAATGATTTACCTGCCTCTCATGTATATATGTATTCAAGCGTCCATCTACTTCTCTATTTTATAACTATGTATCTGTCTATCTGTTTCTCTGTCCATCCATTTCATATCTATATGTCTTGTCCTCACATACGTACAATAATGTATATACAATGCTGAATGCAGCCATGTACAGTATATTGTGTATACCATAAGGTAGCTATGACCCATGCCAACAATGCCAATAAATTATATATAGTTTTATAGAAAATTGTGAAACAAATGGTTCTGGTGCAGCAATAAATCAAGGCTTCATGTGCTTCAATTCACTAAAATACTGAGCAATGAAACCTAGTTAGTATTGTAGGCTATATATAAATATATATATACCACCTACATATATGCCTCTGATCCAATGGAAAGACTGTCCAAGATCTCACCATCAAGAAATGAAGGAGGGAATATATATGTGTATGTGTATATGTATATGTATATATATATAATGTATTTTTTCATATATTTATAATATATATGTATATATATTCACCATTCAGCTTTATCCTCTTCCATGTCCTATTTAATATTATTTACCTTTTTGCAGTTCCTCTTTGCTCCTCCACACATCATCCCTCTTCCACTACTTTATATTACAGGAGCCTAATTAAAAAGCTGTGTGCTCTTAGAAACGCTCTAAATAATTAAATACACAGTTAGGTGCAATAGTAAATCCATATAACAGAAAGCCAGGGAGTCTTTACAGACCTGTAATATTTTATGGTGTGAAATAAACCCGACTTATGTATGTGCTGATTATATATATATATATATATATATATATATATATATATATATATATATATATATAGAGTCATTTGCAGTGGCCGGGTCCCTAGCACCAATAACCCTTATTGATTCATCTACTTAATATGTAGCCAATGGCCATTCAATGAGCTTCTCCTGCAGCAGAACAGACACAATGGCGATTGCAGGATTGTTATTCGTCATGATTTACACAATGCAAGTAAAAATAAATAAATAAATCATTGAAATGAAAAAAAAAATCTTAGACAAAATAACAATTCTGCAAATTAAAATGATTATTCTGTAAATACATGACTGAAGTACACAGAGAACAAGGAATAAAATTACAGAAAAAAAACAAAAACCCAGTGGAAACTATTTTGATATTCTTTGTATTTGTAATAAATTGAAGCCATTCTTATTACCATTTTCTTGCACTGTCTGTTTTTATTTGTAGATTGTCTTTTATGAAATCGAGGAGGGCTGAGGGGTCAGTCCAACCCAATAAAGTTTATACTGAAAGTAAATGCTGGAGACAAAGTAGTTTTAAGCTTCTACTATTTTATTTCTGTATCCCCCAAAACCATCTGGCCTGTGAGTAGAAGCTATTGATCAGCAGCAGAGTGTGTGCAGTGCAGACCCCATGCTAATCTATAGCGTTGCTGACAATCAGCAGAGGCGGTGGGCTACATCTGTCTGTGCATCCTCCAGGCGGCTCATCAGACACAGAATACAGGTCACCTTCCTCTCCTGGTAAGTCCTCTCCACCTTGGCCACTGTCAGAAGGACATAGGATGCAGCAGAGCTGGAAATGCTGTGTATTCTGTAGGTAAATGAGGCGGCCGCCCTGTGTATGGTCATATGTGGAAGGCCTCAGACGCAGGTACCAGCCGCCTCTGTGTGTATGGGGAGCAATACTGCAAGGTATACACTGTGTGTGAGACTGGGACTATAACAGAGACATGTGCTAAGCTACAATAGATAGCATAGATAGGAAGAGGATTGATTAGATAGATAGACATAGATAGGAAACAGGTGGATAGATATGAGATGGATGGATAAATACTGTAGATAAGAGATACATAGATTGTAGATGGAAGGGTAGATGATAGATTGACAGATAGATAAACAGATAGATTAGAAAATTGAATAGAAATATATAGAGGAATAGATAGCTAGATAGATAGATAGATAGATAGATAGATAGATAGATAGATAGATAGATAGACAGATAGGGGATGGATAGAATAGATAGATTAGATAATTGAATAGAAAGATATAGATGGATGGATAAACAGATAAATACATATGAGATAGACAGACAGATACATTGCAGAAGGAAGGCAGAAAAGACATAGACAGATGGATAGATGATAATAGACAGACAAATATAAATAAATAAATAGATAAATAAATAAATAGATAGATAGATAGATGCTATGTTGAACATATATTGCACTGAAATAATCCCCAGGGAATCAAATCCAGTCCTAGATCTTTTCCTCCATATTCCAGTCTTCTGTATTAGTGGATTGTACAGGGATCTGAGAACCATGCAGGATTCAAGGTGTTTTTGTCCTGTTTTCTGGCAGGAGGAGAGGACACTTATCTGCCCTGCCTGTGCCCTCTGTGCCTCTCCTGCCTGTGCCCTCTGTGCCTCCCCTGCCTGTACCCTCTGTGCCTCCCCTGATTGTACCCTCTGTGCCTCCCCTGCCTGTGCCCTCTGTGCCTCCCCTGCCTGTGCCCTCTGTGCCTCCCCTGATTGTACCCTCTGTGCCTCCCCTGCCTGTGCCCTCTGTGCCTCCCCTGCCTGTGCCCTCTGTGCCTCCCCTGCCTGTGCCCTCTGTGCCTTCCCTGCCTGGGCCCTCTGTGCCTCCCCTGCCTGGGCCCTCTGAGCCTCCCCTGCTTGTGCCCTCTGTGCCTCCCCCGCCTGTGCCCTCTGTGCCTCCCCTGCCTGTGCCCTCTGTTCCTTGCCTGCCTGTGCCCTCTGTGCCTCCCCTGCCTGTACCCTCTGTGCCTCCCCTGCCTGTGCCCTCTGTGCCTCCCCTGCCTGTGCCCTCTGTGCCTCCCCTGCCTGTGCCCTCTGTGCCTCCCCTGCCTGTGCCCTCTGTGCCTCCCCCGCCTGTGCCCTCTGTGCCTCCCCTCCCTGTGCCCTCTGTGCCTCTCCTGCTTGTGCCCTCTGTGCCTCCCCTGCCTGTGCCCTCTGTGCCTCCCCTGCCTGTGCCCTCTGTGCCTCTCCTGCTTGTGCCCTCTGTGCCTCCCCTGCCTGTGCCCTCTGTGCCTCCCCTGCCTGTGCCCTCTGTGCCTCCCCGGCCTGTGCCCTCTGTGCCTCTCCTGCCTCAGCCTCTGTTCTATCTTGTCAGGTCTCAGTATCCATGTTCGGTCCAGTGGCAGATGCTGGTTGTCCTTATAGCAGTCACTGGCCGGGCCACCACCTCTCCTACATCTCCTGTTAGGGTAACTCTGTACATTTTACAGCCTCCCCCTTTGGGATGTCATGGCACAGTGACTCCATCCCACTTCTGTTTGCAATGTGTCTCCCCAAACGTGTGTGTTTTTGGGGTGTTCTAGGTCCTACTTGAAGGGAGATTATTACTGACTCCAATGCTGGGGTATCAGAGCGTCAAATGTTGGGGCATCATAGTGCCCCCCATACACTGTCATGTAATATCATAGGAAGTACATTGGAGGGACTGTTGGGTGTAGCTGTGTCAGTCCTATAGCTCCTCCTGGCATCTACGTCTAGGTTTCTAGTAATTTCTACCTGTGAGTTTTTTAAGCAGAGCTTCTCTACAGCTTGCGTTTTTATTTGCAGAGCTTCTCTACAGCTTGCGTTTTTTTAAGCAGAGCTTCTCTACAGCTTGCGTTTTTTTAAGCAGAGCTTCTCTACAGCTTGCGTTTTTTTAAGCAGAGCTTCTCTACAGCTTGCGTTTTTTTAAGCAGAGCTTCTCTACAGCTTGCGGTTTTATTTGCAGAGCTCTAATACTTGGCTCTTTCAGTGTAGATTTCCTGGGATGTCGCAGTACAGAGTCACCCAGCCTCAACCAAAGACTGACTTCACCATTCACATTTGCAAACAGAAACTATATTATAAATACTAATATCTATCTGTCTGTTATATGTTATATTAAAATGCAATAACAAGCATCTTCACACCTTCACTTCCCTCTATTTGCAGGAACTTTGCCTCCTCTCAAATATTTTTTACTCCCCTCCAAACTTTCTGTTTCTCCCCGGAGGGACATCAGCAACTATCTATCTATCTATCTATCTATCTATCTATCTATCTATCTATCTATCTATCTATCTATCTATCTATCTATCTATCTATCTATCTATTATCTATCTATTATCTATCTATCTCATATCTATCTATCTATCTATCTATCTATCTATCTATTATCTATCTATTTATCTATCTATCTATCTATCTATTATCTATCTATCTATCTATCTATCTATCTATCTATCTATCTATCTATCTATCTCAAATATATCTATCTATCTATCTATCTATTATCTATCTATTATCTATCTATTTATCTATCTATCTATTATCTATCTATCTATCTATCTATCTATTATCTATCTATTCTATCTATCTATCTATTTCATATCTATCTATATATCAATTTATCTCATATCTATCTATCTATCTGCTTTTTATAAGAAGCTGCCACTTCTGCAAACCTCAAACTTATCGTAGATTTTGGCTACTGTGTCCCCCCAAAAAAATGGTTTCTTATATTTGGGTAACTGCAGTCAGGACAGGAGGAACAACCCGGCCAGAGGTGTCTTGTGTATTCTTTGTTCGGCTTAAGTTAAGCGTGAAATGTTCTTGAAAAGTTACAGCTGAATAAAGAAAAGGCGCTGAAAGGGCGCAGATTGAGAAGATGTTACAAGATCACCCCTGACTATATCCTTTCAGACCTGCTGCTCTCTACTACTCCATATCTATCTATCTATCTATCTATCTATCTATCTATCTATCTATCTATCTATCTATCTATCTATCTATTTATCTATCTATCTATCTATCTATCTATCTATCTATCTATCTATTTATCTATCTATCTATCTATCTATCTATCTATCTATCTATCTACACACATATACACAGTTACTTTTCCCAGGAGGTAGATCAGAGTATTACTATATTATACAGTATTATTATATATATACAATATTACTATATATATATATATATATATATATATATATATATATATATAGTATTAATACATATATACAATATTACTATATACAGTATTATTATTATATATACAGTATTATTATTATTATATATACGGTATTATATATGCACAGTATTATATATATAGTATTAATACATATATACAGTGTTATATATACACTATTACTGTATATACAGTATTAATACATATATACAGTATTATTATATATACAGTATTACTATATATATACAGTATTAATACATAGATATAGTATTATCATATATACAGTATTACTATATATACAGTATTATTATATATATACAGTATTAATACATGTATACACTATTACTATACATACAGTATTATTATATATATATATATATATATACAGTATTATTATATATACAGTATTATTATATACAGATTATATATATTCAGTATTAATACATATATACAGTATTACTATATAGTATTATTATATATATACAGTATTACTATATCGCTGTTACACACAGTCTCGGCTCCTGTACGTGGCTCTGTCTGCAGATAAGACGCTGCTTCTAGATATGAAAGTGAAATTGTCTGGAAGTTTCGGCATTGGGGGGGGGGGGGGGGGGGGACATCTAATTCACAGGGAGTGTGTCCTGTATAATTGTCCTATATACATATTAGGATTTATTATTTTATAAATAAAAGTATTAAGATCAGTAAAATTTTCTATTCGAAATTATTAGGAGATGGAGGCGGAATTTCTGTGCTTTCTCTTTTGCTTCTTCTGGTTCAGAAATCATTTCAAAACTAAAAATGGAAAATCCTGTAATATTCCAGGTGGATCCAGCGGCGCCGGTACTGATCCGTCTGCTGCTGAGGATCCTGGGTCAGTTATGTATGGAGTTATATCTTTATTTCATATATCAATTATAAAGAAAAACTAAACTAAATAAATATATATATATATACACACACACATATATATATATATACACACACACACACACATATATATATATATATATATATACACACACATATATATATATATACACACACACATATATATATATATATATATATACACACACATATATATATATATACACACACACATATATATATATATACACAGTACACACACACATATATATATATATACACACACACATATATATATATATATACACACACACACACACACATATATATATATATATATATATATATATATATATAAATACTTAGGACATAACTATGAATATAGGTACATATAGCATAGTTATATTTCTTTTTTTCTTTTTGCTGATCGGATATAATTAGTCACTGATAAATTAGGCAGCTGCAATTGTGAAAATTCAGCAAATCAGTATCGATTTTTAACCCTTTGGCTGCTGCACTGCAGGGTAATGATTAACCTCAGGTTGCTGTGCCTCCTCTGCTC